>NC_142932.1:3004737-3009737 GCF_046866305.1 Octopus bimaculoides | reverse complement strand
CCTCTAGCTTGGGGTTGCAGGTCCGATTAGCCCTTTGCAGGAGCCAGCTTAAAAGTCCACACAGAGTGCAGCTTTAAAGCTAGTGTATTATAAAGTTATTGACAAATTTATTTTCGAAGTTGGTGAAAAGTTACAAATTTGTTGATTGCAAGATATTATTGTTAAAAATTCAGTCAGATATATATACCAGATACTTGTCAATTTTACAAGAATGATAGAAAAAAACTGAATGAAGTTGGATTTGAACTTGGAACATAAATGAATGTCACTAAATATGGAAAAACTTTCAATCCAGTTTAAAACCATTTCTCTCACTCCACTTCTCATTACTTTTGTCATCATTAAATTATTAATGATTTATTGTTTTCTTAACAATAGTCAAGGCAGGTAGTAAGCTTAAGGCAAGGCAGTTATGTGACCCAGATTTTCATTGTCTCACCTTGCCATGGTTTTAAGGCTCTTCAAAAAGATATGAACATCACAAGTCTTATTTGCCATCTCTTAAATCTATTGGGATTTATTCTTTCTTTGTGCACACACGCACACACACACACACACACACACACACACACACACACACAATCACATTAACATATGTACATTCATCATTATCATCATCACCATTTTAATGTTCACTTTTCTATGTTTGCATGGGTCAAATAGAATTTTGTTAAGGCAGATTTTCTATGGCTTGATGCCCTTCCTGTTGCCAACCCTTACCTGTTTGCAAGCCAGGTAACGTTTCTTGTGCCTAGACGTTTTTTACCATGGAACACTGGAAATGAACAACATCACTTGTACAACAGTGATGCTTATTTACAAACATCACATGATGTCAAGACAAGCGTACACACAAACAAACACACACACACACACACACATGACATGCGCCTATCAGTTTCCATCTTTGAAATCCACTCACTAGGTTTTGATCAATCTGGGTCTATAGCAAAGGGTTCTTACTCAAAGTGTCACACAGTGGGGCTGAATTTGAAACCACATGGTTGGGAAGCAAGTTTCTTAATCACACAGATACGCCTGTGCTATACTCATACATGAAATAAATTATAATAAAAGTTTAATTTATTGACTATTAGTAATCCATGGCATAGATAAAATATATTTTCTTTATCCACTCCTGTGTGTGTGTGTGTGTGTGTGTGTGTGTGTGTGTGTGTGTGTGAAAATATTCATGGTGGCATGTTGGAGGGGCTTGGTTATTGATATTCAATTATCTACTGCCCAGCTGGTTTGACATTTAAGTCATCCTCTTATTACATACCTTCCTGATTTTCTTTAAATTCCTATTTCATAGTTTTACAGTAATTACTAAGATTAAATCAACTGGAAGTGTGACTTTTCCATAGAGACACGTTTAAACCAAAGAATGGAAATCAATTCCATTCTTGCCCAGCAACCAATTCAAACATTTTGAATTGTTAAAATTGACTTTTTTTTTTCTGTTTTCTGTTTTTTCCGAAAACTGAAGCATGAGGTGGAATTGAATAGAAAGATTTGCAGAAATGCAACCAAATTTCAACATGAGTTAACTTCTAATTTATGGTATATAAAATTCAAATTGATAAACAGTATGTTATTCACTGAATTTCATTTCAAATGGAAATGGTTTTCATCCTTCTACATTTATTCCAGTTTAGCTTTAAAGCCATTTGGCTTTATTAAATTTTAAATTTCCATATAAATATACTGATCAGAACACAAATTGCTTGAATCAAAAATGTGCAACCTAGATTTAAATATTTACATTTATCTCCCTTGTACTTAACATTTCTAAATACTTTTCTTATTCATTGTTTCACACACACTATATCTTTATATATCAATCTTCCTCATTCCTTCTATTGAAACACTTATAAAATTCCTAGACCCTCTGCGTGGCTGCTCAACTTGTTGGAAATTGTAGCCAAATGTCTGTCAAATCACACCCTGTCCTCTCTACACTATCCAAGAAGAAAAGGACGTGTATTCATGGCTGGAGATTTTTTATTATAAGTCTGCTGAATAAGAGTTGACCTTAGGCTAAACAACAGCACAATAATGACACCCTGAATCAAACAGAGAGTACTGAACACCTTGCCAATTTTGAAATCACGCTAGAATTCGAAGATGCTATATTTTAACCCCCTAATGCATTGGAGTAGAAATAGCGTGGATAAAATAATGTATATGTAGAGTATTAATATAAAGTCACTTAACTAACACTGTCTTTTTCTTTCTCACTCAAAAAAGGTGTGCGTCATTAAAAATAAATAAATCTATGTGTCCCCTTGGAAAATTCTCATTTTATATCTAAGTGTTAAGATATTTAATGCATGGTGCATTAAAAGCTAACTAGAGATAAATGTGCAGTGAGGAAAACCCAACATAAATGATCAGCACTGATTTTATTTTACCAGCAAGTATGGGAGATAACTGATGTTTCAATCATATTCTATACTCATCAGCAAAATATCACCTTTGCTGTATTTCATGATACAACCATGAAAGAATCATTAAGTAAATATTATTAATTATTCTTCATAAGGAACTGGGGTAGTAGACATGTCAGATGTACACAAGTAATGAATAGTGGAATCAGTGAAAAAAAGTCCACAATTTGGTCAAGTAGTTAGTGTAATTTATTCCATATTTATTTCATATCTCAGTTTGAAGATATATATATATATATATATATATATATATATATATATATATATATATATATATATATCATTGATTTTATTTTTGATGGTAGGGATGACAAAGGAGCGTCTGTAATTTGATGAAGAACAAAATATCACCAAATCTAATTGGTGAAGAACAAACACTTTTGTCACAATATTCGGTTTGCTCAGTAATATTTACATTCTTTGTTTATACATATTAGCAAAAGATATATGCATACTTAAATACACCACACACACACACACACACACACATGACTGGCTTCTGCTCAATTTCCATCAGTCAAATTCTCTTTACAAAGTTTTAGTCAACCATATGCTACAGTAGGCACTTTCCCAAGTTACTATGCCCAGGAATCAAACCCAGAATGATGTGGTTGTGAAGCAGCCTTTTTAACCACAAGGCCATGCCAGGAATATGGTATTTCTTTTTCTTTATTTGCTGCATCTGGCCAAAGGACTAGTGCCCATGAACTTTGCAGGATCTTTGGAATTTCTAAGCTTGATGCCATTAATATTCCATTTAAACTATTGGTCAACACCTGCAGGAAAAGAAATGAGCTAGGAGAAGGCTCCAAAGGAGCAATATTCTGGAGAAGAATTGCACACAATAGTTAGTGCAGAGCCAGAGAGGTTGGATGCAACAAAAGTGACAATAGTTAGGACAAGTGAGTTAGAGATACTTGAGTGACAGAGGCATGAGACCAGCCTGTTCCAAGGAAGTGAGGCCATGACAGTAGCATTAGAAAAGACAGATGGAAGATACACCATGGCTGTGGAGGAAGTTGCTATCTTTTTGGAAACAAAGGTTTTCTCAAGCAGACTAGCAAGCTATATGCATGTTACCCACTGAAAATAGCTAAATCCCTCTAAAAACAGAAATTACCTTTTTGATCAAGGCTGGAACATATTCTGATTATAGGCCTGTTCATTTAATCATGGATGATCTGAGGATAAATAGCAGTAAAAGCAATTCTCTGAAAGAAGGGCAGACTATGGAACCTGTGTAAAATGAGGATGAATGTACATGTGTGTGTGTGTAAAATGGAAGATACCAAATAAATATAAATAATAATCGTTTCTAGCATAAACACACATCCTGAAGTTTAAGGGAAATCAAATAGATGCCTTTAGCAATACCAGTACTTGATTGATACTATATTTTATCGACCCTAGAGGAATGAAAGGCAAATTTAACTTGAGTAGGATTTGAACTCAGGACATAAAGTACTGGAATAAATACCACAGAATAGTTTGTTTGATGCTGTACTAATGAGTTTGCCAATCCTAATAATCAATAACATTTCTACCATCTATATCATATTTAACACTATAATTATGGAATGAAATTGAAGACAATCTATTATGCCCACAACATTTGTATTATTCATAAGATGACGTACTGATAAACTATGGAAGAAAATCAAAGACATAATCTATTATACACACAACATTTATATTATTCATTAGACAATTTGATAAACTATGAACTGAAATAAAAAAAACAATCTATTATACGCACAACATATTATTATAAGTTGATTAACTGATAAACTATAAAATAAAATCTAACGCAGTATCTA
This sequence comes from Octopus bimaculoides, assembly GCF_046866305.1. Taxonomy (NCBI): domain Eukaryota; kingdom Metazoa; phylum Mollusca; class Cephalopoda; order Octopoda; family Octopodidae; genus Octopus; species Octopus bimaculoides. The sequence continues at coordinate 3,005,470 of NC_142932.1, read as the reverse complement.
TTACAGATGTTAGAAATATTTATATAATTCATAGGACAATTGACTGAGAAATAAATATTTTAAATCAAGTATGATATATATATACATGTATGTGTGTGTGCATATATGCACACACACACATACACACATAGGTGCAGGCATGGCTGTGTGGTTAGAAGTTTGCTTCCCAACTTCATGGTTCCAGATTCAGCCGCACTGCATGGAAGCTTGGGAAGTGACCAAAGCCTTGTGAGTGAATTTGGTTGACAGAAACTGAAAGAAGCCTGTCATGTATATGTGTGTGTGTGAGTATGTGATTATGTACATGTTTGTTCCCCACCACCACTTGACAACCGGTGTTGTGTGTCTTGTAACCTAGTGGTTTGGCAAAAGAGATTGATAGAATAAGTCCCAGGCTTAACAAAAAAAAAAGAAACACTGGGGTCGATAAGTTCGACTAAAATTCTTCAAGGCAGTGCTCCAGCATGGCCACAGTCTAATAACGGAAACAAGTCAAAGATAAAAGATACATCTTTTATCTTTGAAATACAACCATGATGGTGCCTTGAAGGGTTTGGTCAATTATATCAGCCACACTGGTTGCTTATTCTCTTAATTTCTATTTGTTAAATACCTTAGTTTATAAGGCATAAACAACTGTAAACTGTAGGACCAAACCCAAAGCCACATGGTTGCAAAGCAAGGAACTTAATCATGCAGCCATATCTGAGACTGCATCTCTGATATATCATCC
>NC_142932.1:2814737-2832237 GCF_046866305.1 Octopus bimaculoides | reverse complement strand
GTTTTTAGTGTGTTTTTGTCAAGTTCCTTGGCACGTTTTATTCCAAGATCTATGAGTGTGGAGGGATATTGGCGTTGTAACAGTGTTTTTTTGAGATCTTGTAAGCGTATTTCTCTAGTGGTAGGGTCAGAGACAATGGTGCAAATTCTTTTAGCTAAATTAAAGGGGATATTTATCTTGGTGTGTTTTGGGTGGCATGAGCTAAAAAGGAGGTATTGTTGTGAGTCTGTAAGTTTGTGGTAGATGTCGGTTGTGATTTGGTTATTAGGTGTTTTTATGATTAAGAGATCAAGAAAAGGGAGATGATGTTTGCTGAATTCCATAGTGAATTGAATGTTGGGATGTATGTTATTAAGAATGGATTTGAATTCTAGAAGTTTTTCATAGGGTTCATTCCATATGATGAAACAATCATCCAAATATCTTTTCCAGTTATCCATTAAAAAGATGTGGAAAAGGTGTCCAAATTTCTGACGTGAGGTTTCATATAGTGTTAATTCAAAAAAACCCATTATGAGGTTCGCAAGGACTGGTGCAGCTTTAGTACCCATCGCGATACCACATTTTTGGCGAAAGTATGTGTCTGCAAACAGGAAGTAATTGTTGGTCAGAATGAACTTAAGTGATTCTATGATGAAAGTTGTGTTGATGCGATTAGGAAATGTTTCTGGGTGTTTGTGCAGCCAGAATTTAATTGCCTCAATCGCATATTCATGAGGGATATTTGTATAAAGGTTGACCACGTCAAAAGACACCAAGAGTGACTCCTCGTTTGTTGTTTTCGGGAGGTGATTGAGCATGTCAAGATCATCTCTGATGTAACTTTTGATGTGGCTTAGGAAAGGTTTCAAAAGAATGTCCAAGAAATTGCTTAAGCGATGTGTTTCGCAGGAGGTGCCTGCTATAATGGGTCTTAGTTTTAAATCTTCCGGTGCCTTGATGCTGATGTAGATTTCAGAGGAGAGTTTGCAAGCTTCGGTGATGGATTTGTTCTTATGGATTTTAGGGAGGCCATAGAAGAGGCTGGGCTTGCATTTGAAATTAGTGATGTAATCTTTTTCTTTGTCCGTGAGTCCTTGACCTTGCTGGAGTATAAGGGTGGTGAGGTTTTTGAGAGTTTTTTGTTGTTTATAGTTGGTGATAGTTTCATAGAAGGAGTTATCGTTTAGTAAGGAGAGTGCTAGGTGTTTGTAAAAATCTGTGTTCATTAGGACTACAGTACTACCTTTGTCAGCTAGAAGCATCATGAACCCCCCTTATACTTGCTATTATCCCCATCTCAATGCCCCTTACTCTCACACCAATAACAAACAAGGAATCCTACCCACACCTATGCATAAATCTCCCACCCAAGGTACCCCATACCGTCCACCCAACAAACACCCACAAGCATACCATTTTTCCTACAGATCTTCATACCCAGGCAACACACACCAACAGAACCACAATAACTACCTACCCAACTCCAACCTTGCATACAATCCACCCTACAAACACCCAAAAACACACCGTTTTTCTCACCAAACCTTAAACCATCACATCCCATACCAACACAATCACTATACCTACCCATCCACTTCTAGCCTATCCACCCAACAATACCCCTACCCCCACCCCTTCTACCACAATTCTAACAATCACTACACCCCCCACTTCAACAACCATTTTTTAGACAGAGGGGAGAAAAACAGGCACTACCGCTAATACAGACCCTTCAAAAGAAAACTAAAAAGAAAACTAAAATAATAAACCTCTCTAATAAAACCCTTACACAAACCCAAATTAACATCCTAGCCAGAGGCTTAAAATTCACACCCACCCCAAGAACACCCAACCCCCCTGAGATCAAGGATGACATTTCAGAATTTTGCAGAAAGCTTCGTTTAACAGAAGCTTTCATAGACTCCAACAATGAGGATGACTCAATTATTAAAAACAAAAGCAACTTCATACCTTCCAAAGACAATATAATGTATGGGTATATTTATTTTTTTATATATTATTGTTTTATATATTATTTTCTTCATTTTGTACTTTTTTGTACTTCTTTGTAAAAAAAACATTTTCATTCTCCTTCTTGATAATTTGCTTCATCGCAATGAAAACCGGTTAGAATAAATCTTAATTAAATTATGCTCCCAGTTCAGCATTCTGGCTTTTTTACATTTTCCTATATATATATATATATATATATATATATATATATATATATATATATATATATATATAGAGAGAGAGAGAGAGAGAGAGAGAGACAGATAGATAGATAAATAGAAAGGGAGAAAGAGAGAAAGAAAAACGGAAGAGAGAAAGCGAGAGATAGATATATTGATAGATATACAGAAAAAACATTGAGAGATGGAGGAATGGCGGAGGAAGAATGGTAACTACAATCTGTATCTTTTCGTCCGTCCAATCGCAAGAAATGTAAGGTTTAATAGCTCTCTAATGATGTGTGCTTTATCGCAGTGGCAATGTTTATGTTGGAACTGGGTGGTGGTAGTGAAGATGGTAGGGGTAACGGTGGGGATGGTGGTGGTAGTGGAAGGTGGGAGGGCAGCGTGAATACCGGCAGCAGTGGTTGTTGTTGCTGTTGTTAGTGGTAGTGGGGTTGGCGGTGGTGGTTGTAGTGGTGTCGTAGTGTTGGAGGTGAAAGATTTCCTCTGAACAGACTGACCAGCGATCCACTTTTAATGTCAAACAGTAGTTAGTCCGAGTCAATGAAAGTAGCCGAATTGTCTCGGATGTCACACTACTACTACTACTACTACTACTACTACTACTACTACTACTACTACTACTACTACTACTACTTCTGACGCTGTGTTGCTGTTGCTGCTGCCTTTAGGCGTAAATTGAAAGATTTTGTAGACTGATGACTAAAAAGCCTTTGATCACACATCGTTTGCCGGATTAAGGTTATCTTGGAGCTGATTGAACAACGAAAGCAATAGTTTGCATGCCAAAGCCTTACAAATTTCCTCAAATCATGTCTCACGGTCTCAAAAGGGAACTTGTTGATTGATGCAGTCCTAGGACTACAAACAGTGGATTTACTTTCCTTTTCAGAACTGTGTTCTAATATTTTAAATTAAAATTGGGGTTAAGTACTGCTTTAAAAATTCAATTTATAAAGGTCAAAATCTTATCGAATATCATATTAAATTATCAACTAAGTAAATTAGATTCGACCTCTAAGGGTATTGTTTTATACATACACATATAATTCCTACATGTGGACTGTTGGCGATTTTTTTAGCTCTGGTCTTCCATTTCTTTTGGACTTTCCTCTGTCTCCTGTTTCAGAAAAAGAGCTTTGCTCGAAACGTAAAACACCCTTTCTTTCCTTTTCTGAGCGTCTTATTAATACTTTTCATGTACCACGTCCTCGCGTTGTTGTTTTTGTTCTTGTCGTTTTTTCTCCATTAAAAAAAAAAATTAATCACACACACATATATATATACGACGAGATTCTTTAAGTTTCCGTCTACGATATCCACTCACAAAGATTTGGTCGACTCGAGGCTGTAGTAGAAAAGACCAAGGTGCCAAGCAGTGGGGCTGAACCTAGAACCACGTGGTTGGGAAGCAAGCTTCTTACCACACAGCTACGCTTGCGCCTATAATCCAAATAAGACAAAGAAAGGCTTTAACACATCTTTTAATGATCAGTTACAATTGTTTCTCTACCAACTCTGCTCTGGATGCCAGTTCACGTAAAAGTTCCAAGTGAAAATTCACGTAATATTTCCGAGATTAAACATTAGAGTGTTTAAATATCGAAAACATTCCGTAAATTTTCACGTGGACTTTTTGCATGAACTGGCGTTGGTATAGACATAATTGTAACTGATCATTAAAGACGTCTTAAAGTTTTTCTTTGACCTCTTATTTTGATTATATTTTACTCTTCGCTCAACAAACACAACGGTTTTACTGCCGTGAAACCAGGCTTTTCTAACTATAAATTAAGAACAATTATATTTATTAATATTCGGTACTCTGCAGCAAAAGTGACCGATAGAATAAGTACTAGGCTTAAAAACAATAAGTCCTGGGGCCAATTTGTTCGAGTAAAGGCGGTGCTCCAGCATGGCCGCAGTCAAATGACTGAAAGAAATCAAAGAATAAAAGAATGTATCTATGTATCAACTTTTCTTTCGACCTGTGTATATACTTTTCTTGCGATATATGTTTTAGTTTACTCTGAAAATAGTGAAAAACATTTAAAAACACTAGACGAACACAAAACCACTCGCTGTGTCTCTCATTCTTTCTCTCTTTCTCTCTCACTTCCTCTCTGTCCTCCTCTCTCCCGCTTTGTCACTCACTTCTTCCTTTGAAGTAAGTGTGACACACACTACAGATACGTACATACAAAAACAAAAAGTTGGCGTATTAATATTATTGATAATAATCCTTTCTACTAAGGACACAAGGCCTGAAATTTTGGAGGGAAATGCAAGGAGGTAGTCCATTAAATCGACCCCAGAGCTCAACTGGTACTTATTTCATTGATCCCGAATGAATGAAAGGCAAAGTTGACCTCGGCAGAAATTAAACACAGAACGTAAAGACAGACGAAATGCTGCTAAGTTTGATGATTCTGTTAGATCACCATCTTAATAACAACAACAGCAACAACAACAACAACAACAACAACAATAATAATAATGAATATTAAATTTCTAGGGCCTTAACAAAACAAATTAATTTGAAGATTCATCCGTAAGTGTTATCACCAAAAATAATATTGTATAACCCTGTCTAATGTTTTTATTATAAGGATTTCTTCTCAATTAGAAGATTAAATCAGAATTATTGAGTGTGCTAGTATCACTGTTATTTCTACTGACACACTCGATATCATTGTTGATATTTAGACACTGCTGTTATTGTTGTTGCTGCTGCTGTTGTTGTTGTTGGTGGTGGTAGTGGTGGTAACGGTGGTGATGGTGGTGATAGTGGTAGAAAGGGATGTGGTGGCGATGGTGATGTCAAATTTGTAGTCATGGATTTTGATTCGATGGCGTGTTCAACTCCCTTCCTACTTGCGTTATATGATCGTTATCTCCTGACTGATGGTATGAATGTTGCTGCCGAAAATGATGATGATGATGACGATGATGATGATGACGAAGATGACGACGACGACGACAGCGACGACGATGACAACGATGACGATGATGATAATGATGATGAAGCTGATGCTGATGATGATATTGATGATCATGGTGACGGAGGTGATAACGATAATGATGATTATTCCTAATATAGATGCAGGGCCCGAAATTTTAGAGGAGGGTTAGGTTACGGTGCATGACTTGTACTTTTATTTTAGCGAACATAGAAAAATGAAAGGTAAAGCTGACTCCAGCGTGATTTGAACACGGAACATAAAGAATGAGAACAAATATCGCAAGGTATTTTAGCCGACACTAATTACAAAAACGAATCCACCACTTGGCTACAAGGGCTCAAAATATTGGGGACAGTACAAAGGTAAAATATGAAACAATAAACAAGAAACAGCGAAGAATATACATCGAGCAAATAGGTACATGAACAATAATATACTGGTACTCCGTCGGTTACGACGACGAGGGTTCCAGTTGATCCGACAAACGGAACAACCTGCTCGCGAAATTAACGTGCAAGTGACTGAGCACTCAACAGACACGCGAACCCTTAACGTAGTTCTCAGGGAGATTCAGTGTGACAGAATGTGACAAGGATGGCCTTTGAAATACAGGTACTACCCATTTCATGAACAATAATAAACGCACATTAATAATAATAATAATAATAATAATAATAAGCCTTTCTACTGGAAGGAGGAGACTAGTCGATTACATCGACCCCAGTATTTTACTGGTACTTAATTTATCGACCCCGAAAGGTTGAAAGGCAAAGTCGACCTCGGCGGAATTTGAACTTAGAACGTACTAGTAGTAGTAGTAGTAGTAGTAGTAGTAGTAGTAGTAATAATAATAACAATAATAATACTAATAATGTTTTAAAATTTTGACACAAGGGCAGACATTTTAGAGGAGGTGTGTCGATTACATCGACCCCAGTGTTCAATTGTTACTTAATTTATCAACCCTGAAAGGATGAAAGGTAAAGTCGACCTCGGTGGAATTTGAATTCACAACGTAGCAATAATAATAATAATAATAATAATAATAATAATAATAATAATAATAATAATAAAGAGCAATAACAATATGACTTACAGTTCTGTTAAGGTAAGATCAACAAAGAAGTATTCCCTCCAGCGAGAGCTAAAAAAATCATTTAATATACACAGTATGAAGATACGAGTTACGAATAGGTTCATGCTTTGGAAAGGCGAGTCTAGGCAGGTTTTATAACACGCTTTGTGTCTCCAAGCAATATTGGGGCTCTGAGCACATGGTCTATTCAAATTATAAACCAGGACGTTAGTACAAGAAAAATAGCGATAAAAAGGAAAGCAAAAAACGAGAGGGTAGATGTAAAAAGTAGAAGGGTAAAAAAAAAAAAAAACGGAAAAGTAAAGAAAATAAAAAATAAAATTAGATTCATGTTCCTTTCGACCGTAAAGCCATATTGCAATAAAAATAATAGGAAAATAGCTACATAGTGATTCGAAATAGCATGCTATATCAATGACTAATGCTTTCTCCCAAGTTTTACCGCCAGCTTTCAACTGCATCGTTAATGCAGACTAACATTGGTTTCAAATTTTGGCACAAGACCAGCAAGTTCAGGAAAATGGGTAAGTCGACTGCATCAGCCTTCCCAGTGCTCAACTGGTACTTATTTTATCGACTCTGAAAGGATGAAAGGTAAAGTCGACTTCGGCGGAGTTTGGACTCAGGACGTAAAGACGGACGAAATGCTACAAAACATTCTGTCCGGCTTGCTAACAATTCTGCCAGCTCACCGCCTTAGTTACTATGTAATATTGGTTTCAAATTTTGACACGAGGCCAGCAAATTCGGAGGAGGAGGTAAGTTGATTACATTAAACCTAGTGTTCAACTGGTATTTATTTTATCGACCTCGAAAGAATGAAAGGTAAAGTCGACTTATGCAGAATTTGAACCCGGAACGTAAAGACGGACGTAATGCCACAAGGCGTTTTGCTCTGACGTGCTAACGACTCTAAAGACAACTGAAAATAGAGGTGCGAAAAACTAAAAACTAAAAAAAAAAATAAATAAAAATCGGATAACCAAGACACGCACGTACACACACACACAAATACTCCTCAACCGGGAGTTTGTTTCGAAATCCGTCACTCGCCGCATAAAATGTCACACAATAATCGATAGTTTTCCCCTACCACTACCCAACGTCTCAAATATATCAACGTTTTGTTCCCTTTTTCTGTTGTCTTTTACTCCTTTCCAAGGAATTGCTTTATTGATATAATATTGTGTGTGTGTAAAAGACACAGGTGTAAAGAATAAAAAAACCAAAAAACAGCCAAAATAGAGGGAAATGAAGTATTCGAAAATATTTTAAAAGGATTCGGTAAAATGAGTTGAAAGATTCGGGTATCTTGACGTCATCGGGTACCTGTTAAATATCCGATCAGATTTCTTAAAAAAAAAAAATCTACCGGTGTTCATGTTGTTTGTTGGTGAGATGATGTTGTTGCTGTTGTTCTTGTTCTTGTTGTTTTGACTCAAGGTAGCTGTGACCGAGAAGCGTTATGGTGTAACGTATTCTAACCGTTGCCATCTTGTCTGTTATTCAGATATACCGTATCTAACGCTATACCCATAATGGTGGTAGGGGATCTCTGTTGTTCAACGATGATGATTTGGTTAGTCGATGAGCGGTATTGCTTTCTCCTGAATTAGTAAGTGGCTGTGAGTTAGTACGCTGGGAAAATGCTTAGCGGCATTTCGTTCATCTTTAAGTTCTGAGTTCAAATTCCGCCGAGGCCTTTCACCCTTTCAGAGTCGATAAAATAAGTACCAGTTGAGCACTGGAGCCGATGCAATCGACTTACACCCTGTCCCGACCTTGCTGGCCCTGTGGCAAATTTTGAAACCTATATGTAAATGGCTGAGTATTCCACAGACATAACAATCCATAATGCAAGTCTCAGGCAGAATCAGTATGACACTGTGTGTAACAAGGCTGGCTCTTTTGTACAATCCACCTGGCAGGCTTCAGTACAGTTATCTTCTATCTAGTTTCATTAACAAGGTATAGGCTGAGCCGAAGGTCTAGAAAAAACATTTTCTTTAAGATGTTACGCGATAGGGTCGAACCCAACCCTCATGGTTGCTAAGCGAATTTCTCAACCAATCGGCCATATTACATATAATACGAATATATTACAGAAAAAAGCCAAGCACGGGCGACCTTTTACGAGAGCAGGCGGCATGAGACATGGTTTATCATCTGGCGGGCAACACTACTAAAAACATTCAAGTTCATTTTTCTTTAGGCGCGCTGTTCAGAGTCCTACGGGCTGCAGGATGCCCATGGCTAGAAGAAACTTATATAGATTGCAGCCAACACTGAATGTTTTACTTAAACGAAATGTCAGCAATTCATACTGTACCTGGAAGATATTATATCAATATTCATCAAAAACGGGGCAGGGCTGAGACGGTGACAAAGAAAGGGGGGTTAAATGATTAATAAATTTAAGATAGGTTTTTAAACTTGTCCAATAATATATTTAAATAAGAATTATATGGAAGCATACAAAACAGAATTCTCGCTTCTCATTAATGAAGAGAAGATATCTTTTATTTTTAAAAAAACATACATACTATTAAAAAAAAAACAGTATGTATGTTTTTTTAAAGCCTGGTAACTTATTCTATCGGTCTCTTCAGCTGAACCGCTAGTTTATGGGAACCTTGATACACCATCACCGGTTGCCAAGCAGTGGTGGGGGACATAGATAGAAAGACAGACACAAGCAACACACACACACACACACACACACACACACACACACACACACACACACACACACACACACACACACACACGCGCATACGACAGGCTTCTTTCAGTTTCCGTCTACCAAATCCACCCAGAAGGCTTTGGCTGGCCCGAGACTATAGTAGAAGACACTTGAACTAAGGTGCCACGCAGTGGGTCTGAACCTGGAATCGTATAATTGGAAAGCAAGCTTCTAACCCTACAGCCATATTCACCTTTTCTATATTTTGGCTGGCTGGCGATTGCTATTTGTCAGTATGAGAACTGCAACATTAAACAATATATGCCTTCCCGGCTGTTTTTTAAATTCTTTTCAAGGTAACAGAATGTGTTTTGAAAGAGATTTGGTTGCTATTTCCAGCATGTTGAGCGACCGCATAAACACATTCTTACCGGTTCTTTGCCAGTTGTCTACGACGATGTTTTAGAAACTTCCAGTCAGCCATATGGTAAACAGATTTTTGAAAGATATTCCAGCTGTAACCATTTTTTTTCAAGCATATCGCATATAGAAGTATATTATTCAATGTAACCTTACGTCTTCTAAGATGGGAGGGTGTGATTTAATGGAGATTTATCGGGTCCGAGCCAAAACACTTGTTTTCTATTTCAAAATTTTGACAATATTGCAGTATTTTTCCTTTCCATTCTGTCCATCCCTCACTATTCTTTTTTCTCACTCTACCTCCTACTCTTTCCCCTTACATAATACATACATACATACATACATATATATACATATATATACAGGGCGGCCATAAAGTCACGCACCATCCTGCAATATGTGAATTGCTAACATTCTCTTTTTTTAATCTCTTTTCCCAACTGTCGATATTACTCACAAACTAATCCTCATTGGATGGAATCAGATATTCAACAAGGTGGGGGCAAGGTAATGGTGTGGTGTGCGATTTGACACAATCAAGTAATTGGACTATTTTATGTTGAGAGCTCTGTGACAGGTGATTCACATCTGGAGATGCTTGGCAACAAGATGATGCCTCACGTGCATTCACTCGGAAGGGGAAATCATGTCTGGTTTCAGCAGGATGGGGCTCCGTACCATTATGCATTACAGGTTCGTGGTTTTCTGAATGAACATTTTCCAGGGAGATTGCTCGGGCTTCGCTGCACCATTGAACACGTCGTCGTCGGCTGCAAAAACTCCGCTCCGTCAACAAAACTCCGTCGCCTGCTCTGACCATTTCCCCTCCACCTGCCACACATATACTCATCCTGCAACAACCTACCGAGCCAGATATAACATTTTAATGGGTAACAGTTGGCACGAGGAACGTAGAAATGTTCAATACAAGGTCAGTGGTGGGCTTAACTGCAACACGGAAAACACGAGCAACGCCGGGTCCAGCAGCTTGTATACGTGGCTCAGTGGTTTAAGCATCAGGCTTACAATCGGTGAGAGTTCTTGAGCAAGACACTTTATTTCACGTTACTGTAGAAATGAGTAGAAATGAGTCGCGATGTCACTGGTACCAAGCTGTATCGGTCTTTGCCTTTCTGTTGGATAGCATCGGCGGCATGAAGAGAGGAGCTTGGTTTGCATGGGTGACGGCTGGTTTTCCACACACAACTTTGCCAAGTCTTTTGCCACGAAGGGGAAATTTCGTGTGCTACGGAGAGGAATCGTAACCCTTTATATGTAGTGTATCTTGTGTGTACAAATAGATGTACGGCTGCTACTGTTAAGAGCTCAACGTTGATAATCATCGTCTGGTGTGCTTCCAGTATAATGGTTAAGCAACTACTCTACTTTGTTGTATTACTGATTATTATATACCGAGCAAATGTTAGAGAAATTGCGAAAAACATAAGTTTATATCACTTGTTCCCTACATACGTTTCGCCGTTGTGGTTGTATGGAGCTCTACATTGGATGCCATTTATATATGTATATAGGCGCAGGCGTGGCTGTGTGATCATAAGCTTGCTTACCAATCACATGGTTCCGGGTTCAGTCCCACTGTGTGGCACCTTGGGCAAGTGTCTTCTATTAAAAACTCGGGCCGACCAAAGCCTTCTGAGTGAATTTGGTAGATGGAAACTGAAGGAAGCACGTCATATTTATATATATATATGTATATATATTTATGCGTTTGTGTCTTTGTGCCTGAGTTTGCCCCCCACCCCGCTTCACAACCGATGTTGGTGTGTTTATGTTCCCGTACATTAGCGGTTCGGCAAAAGAGAACAATAGAATAAATCCTGGGAACGATTTTTTCGGCTAAAACCCTATCAGGCGGTGCTCCAGCATGGCTGCAGTCAAATGACTAAAACATGTAAAAGGAGAAAAGAATATATATATTTACATACATATAGTATGTGTGTGTATATGTTTGTGTGTGTATATGTTTGTGTGTCTGCGTTTGTTCCCCCCCAGCATCGCTTGACAACCGATGCTGGTGTGTTTACGTCCCCGTAACTTAGCGGTTCGGCAAAAAGAGGCCGATTGAATAAGTACTAGGCTTACAAAGAATAAGTCCTGGGGTCGATTTCCTCTACTAAAGGTGGTGCTCCAGCATGGCCGCGACCGGCATCACTACCCATTCCCTCGCCGCTTCTGCATCCATCCGAACAGTGACTATTGTATTATCATCACTAACATCATTAGTTAGGGAATTCCGACACCACCATCGTCACCACCATCACAAACAGTCATGTGTGCGCAGGTCTAGATAAAACTTTTTTGACGAAGACCGGCAGTTGCCCGAGTATGCAAGTATACCCTCTGTACATCAACGATGTTCATTCATCCAAGGGAAAGAACCCCCGACCTAAGCCGATACAGCTTGGCACCAGAATCGTAACAGGTATCTCTATTAGAACGCAAAGGACCGGAACAAATACTGCAAGGCATCTCACCCGACCTTCTAACAGTTCTATCTCCTCATTGCCCTGGGTTTGTAAGTTTCTTTTTATCGACCGTGAAAGGATAAAAGGCGAAGTTGACTTTGGTGGGATTTGAACTGAGAGCGCATAGAGTCGGAACAAATAACTGCGAAACATTCTATCTAATGTTCAAACGACTTTGCAAATTCATCGCTTTTCGAGCGAGGCTGATTAGGGATTAAGCAATCACCCGGACGTTTATAATTAATAAATTCACAGAAGAAAAATCATGAAACGTTACAGAAATATTTTCTTTTTATATTTATTTTTGAACTGCCAAGGATCATGTCAGCAAGTTCTTCATTGATTGGTTGTCATAGCAACGTGAGAAGTTCAAATATTGGGAGAATGAGATTTGGCATCAAATGACGTAGTTGTTGTGGTGATGGTGGTAGTGGCTGTTGTTTTTGATGTTGTTGCTGTTGTTGTTGTTAAGTAGCTCCCTCTCCACCTCCATCCTGAAGTTATTGAGCAGACCGAAGATATAAGGTGTAAGATGCTCCAATTGTGCTAATCTTGTCGTTTTGGTTTTTGTGCTGTCGATGACTTCATTTAACTATGGAGCCCTTTCTTCTTCGTTAAGGCGGCAGAAAATGATTTGAGGGTATTTGCTCGCTATTTCTGGCAGGTTGAGTAACCACTTAGAGCTGCCCTCCAAGTTTTGTTATTGTTATTGATGAATGCAAACAGTTGCATTCGTGCTCTAGGCCTCATAAAACCGGTTACTCCGTCTCCATGGCGTGTAAGTGACCGAGATCACAACATTGCTCTTGAACGGAACACCGGTCCGTTGCAGGATTCAAGGCCAACAGTTTTGAGGGGAGGAGATAAACCGATTACATCGATCTCAGTAGTGACTGATACTTTATTTTATCGACTTCGAAGGAAAGACAAGCAAAGTTTATCTCGGTGGGATTTGAACTCTGAACGTAAAGAAGTGCCACTAAGCATATTGTCCGATTTGCTAAACGATTTTGTCAGCTCACCGCCTTTAACCAGTTTAATATAACGCAGAAATTAGTATTGGGTTGGCAACTAAGTTCCGCCGTTCTTTTAAATTTTGGAATTTATTGCGTTTTTAAATTTTGGAATCTATGTTTTTCGAGAATTCTATTTTTTGAATCATTTTGGAATCTATTTTGTTTTTTTCTCTAGTTAATTTTAGTTAATATTTGTTTATTTTCAGATCATTAAAATGGAATGTCAAGTTAAGGAAAACGAGCATTTTCGACACCGCCTTCTTTTTGCTTTTAATCAAGGTTCCAAGGCTGCAAAAGCTGCTCGCGACATTTCTGCTGTGTATGGAGACGGTGCCATAGCTGAAAGAACCGCTCGTGATTGATATGCCAAGTTCAAAAATGGAAATTTTGACCTAAAAGATGCACCTCGTTCTGGCCGTCCAGTTTGAGTTCGATGAAGAGCGATTAAATCAACTTTTTCACGAAAATTCTCGTTAAACGACAAGGGAACTGGCAGAGAAAATGGAATGCTCCCATACTGCTATAGAGAAGCATCTTCACTCGATGGGAAAGGTTCAGAAGTATGGAGTATGGGTTCCGCATGCTTTAAGTGACAACAACAAAAATCAACGAGCCACAATTTACGCTGGTTTGCTTGCTCGTCACCGCTCAACTCATGGACACAAGCAACGATTTCTTTACCAAATCGTTCTGGCAACAAAAAATGGTACCTGTACATCAATATGGAGCAGCGTAAAGAATGGCTTAGCCCCGGTAAACAAGCGACACCGCGCGTGAAACAAGATCTTCATCTGCGTAAAACGATGTTGTGCGCATGGTGGGACCGGGAAGGGATTATCCATTACGAATTGCTTGAACGGAACCAAACGGTTAACGCGGAACTCTATGTTCAACAGATGGAACGACTCAACACGGCTATTCAAAAGAAAAGACCTAATCGGCAGCATAAAGTCCTTTTGCTGCACGACAACGCCCGCCCACATATCGCTAATACGACCAACGAAGTCATTCAAACGCATGGCTGAGAAATGCTGCCACACCCACCATACTCTCCTGATTTGGCACCAACAGATTTCCACTTCTTTCGATCTCTTTCAAATGCTATGCGCGGAGTTTCGTTCAATACTGATGCAGAATTGAGAGCTTGGTTGGATCAAGTTTTCGAGTCGAAATCGGGTGATTTCTACCAACGAGGTATTGAAAATCTTGTTGAACGTTGAGAAGTTGTAAACAAGGGTGAATACATTATTGATTAATTAGTTGTTATTTTTTATTAAACCTTTTAAAAAATTAAAAAAAAAAAACAGCGGGAACTTAGTTGTCGACCCAATAGAAGGTTGCTGAAAGTGGCGTGATGGCAGACTCGTTAGTATGACGGAAAGAAATTTGAAGAGATATTTCGTCCGTTTTCACGCTTTGAGAGTTCAAATTCTGCAGAGGTCGACTTTGCTTTTCATCCTGTTGGGAGTCAACAAAATAAGTACATGTTGAGCACTGAGGGCGATGTAAAATTTTAGGCCTTGTGTCTATCGTAAAAAGCTGTTTGTCATTCTTACTATGATTTGAGAAGGGAATACTTGCATACTCGGGCAACTGCCGGTCTTCGTCAAAAAGTCTTACTCAGACCTACGTATACATGTGCAAACGCAAAGTCAGCCTTGATCGACACAAGCCCCGACCGAACAGATTCATGGTGAAAGACGGGTAACAAAAAGGTTTTTTTTATGCATTGGAAAATAATTTATTTGTTACGTGGGACAAAATGTTGAGCAGTCTTTTGATTTTTACGTTCTGAGTTCAAATCCTGCCTAGGTCAATTTTACTTTCCATTCTAAAATTGCTGGTCTTGTACCAAAATTAGGAAGAATTATAAAACGAGAGGTGCGTGTGCAAGTTGAGTGCTAGTTAAGATCTATGTAAAAATAATCGGCTTCTGGATTATATGCCAGCATTCAGTGATTTGAGGGTGATTTGGTTTCTATATCTGATAGGTTGAGTGACCACGCAGAAGTTTCGTCTGGTTGCATTGGTGGACAGTAAAAAAATGTGATGAATAATAGTTTTTATACGTAGAACACATACTTATATGCGTGCATACATATAAAACATACATACGTATATACATACAGACGTGCAGAGACAAATATATGCACACATATATACATAACTGTCACTCCGTCGGTTACGACGATAAAAGTTCCAGTTGATCCGATCAACGGAACAGCCTGCTCATGAAATTAACGTGCAAGTGGTTGAGCACTCCACAAACACGCGCACCCTTAACATAGTTCTCAGGGAGATTCAGCATGACACAGAAAGTGACAAGGCTGGCCCTTTTGAAATACAGGTACAACTCTCAGTTTTGCCAGCTGAGAGGATTGGAGCAACGTGAAATAAAGTGTCTTGCTCAAGGACACAACGTGTCGCCGAGAATTGAACTCATGACCTTACAATCGTGAGTTGAATACCCTAACCACTAAGCCACGCACCTTCACCGCATATATACATACATGTATGCATGCTCACATGCAGGGGCAAATAATACAAGCATGGATGTAATACATACATGTATGTATGTATGTATGTATGTATGTATGTATGTATGTATGTATGTATGTATATATGTATGTATGTATGTGTATATTTTTGCATTTGTGTGTGTGTATGTGTGTGTGTGTGTGTGTGTATTACGGCTCCGGTTGTTTTTTTAATCTTTCATTCTCATGTCTAAACTTATTTTGCCTCCATTATTTACATTATTTACATTTGACGGATATTTGTCCTCATTTTGTTTGTTGTTAACACAATATTTCGGCTGATATACCCTCCAGCCTTCATCAGGTGTCTTGGGGAAATTTCGAACCTGGGTTCTCATTCCTAAGGTATTTTTTCGTTGTTGTTGTTGCTATTATTATTATTATTATTATTATTATTATTATTATTATTATTATTATTATTATTATTATTATTCAGGTCACTGCTTGGAATCGAACTCGGAATCTTGGGGTTAGTAGCCCGCGCTCTTAACCACCCGAATAATAATAATAATAATAATAATAATAATAATAATAATAATAATAATAATAATAATAATAATAATAATAACAACAACAACATCGGAAAAATACCTTAGGAATGAGAACTCAGGTTCGAAATTTCCCCAAGACACCTGATGAAAGCTGGAGGGTATATCAGCCGAAACGTTGTGTTAACAACAAACAAGAAGAGGACAAATATCCGTCAATTGTAAATAATGTACATAATTCCTCATCTCTTAAATATAGAACTTATTTTGCCTCCTCCCCTTTTTCTTCCTGCTATAACCAATTTAAGAGAGCCACAACATATAACTGTTTGTTATACCGTAGAACCACGGACACCATCCTTCAGCGGTGCAGTGATTGCTGAAAGACAAAAATCAAAGCAGTACTTTTTTTATGTAGTAGACATTTTCACTGAGCACCGGTTCACTCACATTATATTTAAATATTACCAAAAACACAACTCACCCCCACCCCCATGTAAACTTATAGCAAAAGAATCACTCAATAACGGTCACATGATACTGGAATTAGATTTGTTGTCATGTTGTTGATGGTTTTTTTTTATTTATAACCACAATTTTTCGGAGTAACAGATACCAGAACATGATACAGAGCGGTGGTGGTGGTTGGTGTGGTGGCGGTGATAGTGGTTAATGTGGTGATGGTGATGGCGGTGCTAGTATTTTGGTAGGTATAGTGACGGAGTGTTGATGTTGGCGGTGTAGCAGGAGTAATAGCGTTTATTGTAGAAGTGTGTGTGTGTGTGTGTGTGTGTGTGTTTGTGAGTGTGTGCATGAGTGTGTGCGTGTGTGTGTGTGTGTGTACGTATATACATACAACACGCGCATACATATATATGCATACATACACGCAAGCACACGTATTTGAAAAAGATGGGATTGATATGTGTTTATAAAAAGATGTGACTGAAACATGAGAGTTTAGAAAGGTTACCGAAAGTATCAACCAATCAGCGTCTTACTTGTTTGGTGACGTTTCACCAATGATCACATTTGGGTTATACCTCTCAATTCATCGATGTGACACATTGCACCTGTACACTTGCATATCTGCACACCTGATACAAACTGGCAACAGACGGATAATGTTGACATTGAAATCAAAATATCATCGCGTCACGTTTGGCAATATCAAAATCTGTACTTATTGTTGATCAGAGTTGATGTGAGGGTAAAATCCAAGGTCAATTCTGATCGATTAGATTTATGATCAAAGTTTGTCCAATCGTGTCCAACCTGCCTTTTTGTATAAATTAGACTTGCATTCATTGAAATAAATAATCTTGTATTTTTCTATTATTCAATTGATCTTTAATTATAATTAAATAAACGTCTTTAGCTTTAAATAGTATAGCTTTAACTATTACACCGGTTAAATATGTACTAATTTTATCTTCATTATTATTTTAAACTTAAACTTTGTTCAACTTGTATTTAAAACAATGATAATTTAAAACAATGATAATTTATGTAAGATGTTTTTTGTATATAATATACATGTTATTATAATGGATGAAGGGATGATTATTGAATGGTTATTATTTTGATATTATGATATTTTTTAAATAATTTTTCTATCTTTATATAATAAG
>NC_142932.1:2809737-2812237 GCF_046866305.1 Octopus bimaculoides | reverse complement strand
AGCGACCAGTGAAACCTTTATATTCTAATACATTTTATAGCCTTGTCCATGCATACTGCTTACACCTTCCCTCTCTTTAGAAGTAATTGTCCCTTTGCTATCACCACTAGGTAAGAAACAATAAAATCTGAGACAGTTAAAACTTTTGTCTAGAATCAATTACTAGCCTGATAGACTCGGCTATGTCAAGATGGATTTATGTACTCTTCCTCCCACTTGGATTTTTATGTATTCTTTCTCCCACTTGGATTTGAAATGTTGCCACAATTATAATATGTCTATTCTACTGTAATTTTCTGCATTTTCGTGCAGCTGAAGATTGCTCTACATATTGCATTTAATGTAATGCTCGCATTACTTAAATAAATTTGAGTAGCATGAAACGTGCGTACTGCACTCATCTTTAAAATCCGTGTTGCTTATTTTTTGATTTTGATCACCTATCCTTTTGGAATACGATATTCGGGTGCCTACGCATAAGTACCATATTCAACCTTGAATCTATATCTAAACCGTATATATATATATATATATATATATATATATATATATATATATATATATATATATATATATATATATATATATATATATATATATATATATATATATATATATGTATATATATAGAGAGAGTGTTAGGTGTGATGTACAGAAATTAAATATTGAGAAAAAAATCTTTTTATTTCTTCATTATTATTAGCACTTTCGTTCATTTCTCGAACTTGTCAAATAAAATTTTGTAAATGTACAAACAGCTTGTTCATTTATATAAAACAGATGTTTTTGGGGGTTTTGTTTAGAAGAAGAAAACCTTGTCTATCAACCTATCTACCTACCTAAATTTCCATCTATCCATCTTCATTGTCAATGGAACCTCACCTCAAAAAACAATGTTCTCTTCTTCTAAATAAAACCCCCCAAAACATCTGTTTTATATAAACGAACAAGCTGTTCGTACATTCACAAAATTTTATTTGACAAGTTCAAGAAACGAACGAAAACGCTAAGAAATAAAAAGATTTTTTTCCAAAATTATGACGACTTTTTTTGTCAATATTCAATTTCTGTACATCACACCTAACACTCTATATATATCTTCTTGGAGGTACAAGACGCCAGAATGAATGGATCTCAATCAAACTCGCAGCCGAAAAACACCAAAGATACAGAAGAGCTTCTCACAGAAATATCTAATAAGTCAAACTTACTTACTTCAAGACTTGACACAATCTTCACCAATGCAGATAAAACTGTGAATTACAACCATACCGAAGGTACTCTAACAACAGAGATGAACAACAAGAAAGTAGCAAGAATTGAGATACAACAACAAAATCACTTGAAACCACATCTCTGGAAGAAACTTCTTAATCAACGGAAACTTGCATACTGGAAAAGCATTCGATGTAACAATATAGCAAACACCTACCAGAATTGGTGAAGCAAAGAAAACCCAATCCTGCCCAGAAAATTTCTTATTAAGGAAATAAGAAGTGAATCACTGGAAGCGACAACGATACATACGAATTTAGCTTTATGCTGACTAGAAGCAGAAATTGCTCTTCTGCAATCACGAAAAATTCGACATGAAGAGAAAGTAAAAAATATTGACGCAGTTATGTTTGCTGAAATTGCTGAGTGGAGTGACAATCAATGTCATGAAAAACTACAAAAACCATGGAAAGAAGACACAAATCGGGGAGAAGAAAAATCCATAAAAATGTTGAAAAAAAACAAGAGTGGTTCACTAACTATGAAAAAAACTATGGAGAAAAATCCGTTATGAAAACGAAACCACAACAACAAAAAATATGAGGAAATTGAAAACAAACATAGACACCAACCCCAGAGGAACCGGACTAAGGTATCGAACCCCTAATTACCCAAGAACATACGCGGAAATGACCTCCAACTCACCCCAAGTACAGACCAGAAACTCATATTCTACAATACAAAATACTGCAAATAGCCAACACATGAAATATAGAAGACAACGATCACCCCATAATTTCAAACACAACAGATGGATAAATACAAAGGAAAAGAGACATGAAAGACAAATATATATATATATATATATATATATATATATATATATATATATATATATATATATATATATATATATATATATATATATATACATATGTACGTGTGTGTGTGTGTATACGCACAGGTACCATCAGGTGCGCTCGACAGGCAATAATCAAACCACATAAGTTTCACCTCTGATATTAATCGCAGTAAACACCCACCGTTGCTTGTACACACAAGTTTTAGTATTTAGTGCTGGGCTATGACGTAATACAAAGAGCACATCAATAATAATGAGAGAAAAGAACACGGGTATAACTTGCTACTCCTTCATTCCAGTTGCTACATGTCATGTGTTGCCGGAACATACGTAACAATTAGAACAAAGATTTACCAAGTTATGTCCATGTTTTTTTCTGTTACATACATCCATTCATCCATCCACACACACACACACACACAC
>NC_142932.1:2784737-2804737 GCF_046866305.1 Octopus bimaculoides | reverse complement strand
AACATGAGGATCTTGCAGCTAGACTAGTTTGTCTAATGCTCGAACTGGCTGGCAATCAAGGCTGTAATCTTCTCTTTGCGGGTAATATTCAAGAAATCTACAACTTAACAATAAGTGGTCGCACCGGACAAGAGTTAGCTTACACCATATATGTATGTATGCATGTATGTATGTATGTATGTATATATGTATGTATGTATGTATGCATGTACGGATGAATGGATGGATGGATGGATGGATGAATGGTTGTATGTATATATGTATGTGCATGTATGTATAGTTGTATGTCCGTCTGTCGGCATGTCTGACTGTTTCTCTCTCGTTCATTCTCTATTTATATATATTTATGCTGGTGTGTTTACGTTCCCGTGCCTTAGCGGTCCGGCAAGAGAAACCGATAGAATAATTACCGGGCATTAAAAAAATAGGTATTAGGGTCGATTCATTCGACTAAAGATTCCTTCAAGGCGACGCCACAGAATTCTTCTCTACTCTAGGCACAAGGCCCAAAATCTTTGGGGAGGGTGGGGTGGCACTCGATTAGATCGACCCCCGTACGCAACTGGTACTTAAGGATGAAAGGCAAAGTCGACCTCGGAGGAATCTGAACTCAGAACGTAAAGACAGACGAAATACCGCTAAGATTTCACCCGGCGCGCTAACGTTTCTGCCAGCCGGCCGCCTTAAGCCACAGTCAAATGACTGAAACAAATAAAAGATAAAGGATATATATATATATATATATATATATATATATATATATATATATATATATATATATGTCCTATTATAGGCATCTCTGTATTTTAAATGAAGATATATTTATATTTATATATATATATATATATATATATATATATATATATATATATATATATATCCTTTATTCTTTCCTTTTTATTCGTTTCAATCATTAGATTGCGGCCAGACTCTGTGTACACACACACACACACACACACACACACACACACGCACACACACACATACACACGTGTGTGTGTGTGTATGAATTTATTACAAACATGTGCCAAAAGTCATCTATGTCGAAGCAACGTGTATTCACCTATGATAGTACCGAGATGAATATATACACATACATATATATATTGAGTCATCCCATAAATAATGCGTTTTTTTCAATTGCATGAACTAACGTCAGAGGGGGACGGGATAAACTACCTGCATCAACTTGCTATAAAAACAAGTTGTAATTTTATCTTGTCATTATTTTTAGTGCAAGTTTTAAAGAGTGCAGTTCGATTTTAAGTTATTTTTTCAAAGCTCTAATGGAAGTGACAAAGGAGCATATTCGGCATATTTTGCTTTATGAGTTTAATAAAGACAACAACGCAATGGAAAGTGCAAGGAATATTAATGCAGTATATGGGGATCGGACAATAAGCGTAAGCCAGTGTCAACAGTTTATCCAGAAATTCCGAACCGGAGACTACAGCCTAGAAGACGTGCCTTGTCCTGGAAGATCTATAGATCTTGATTAGGACGTCCTCCAAACCCTGGTGAAGCAAAATCCCATCCTAACTTTTGAAGAACTAGCAGAGCAGCTTGGATTTGGTCATTCAACCATTCATCGAATCCTGCATGCTATCGGAAAAGTCAGCAAATTGGGTCAATGGGTTCCTCACAAACTTTCCGAGACCAATCGCGCCCAGAGAGTGAATGTGTGCTCTTTTTTTGCTGTCACGTCTCACAAAGGAACCTTTTTTGGACCGAATAGTGACTGGTGACGAGAAATGGGTTCTCTATAAAAATGTCAAGCGCCGAAGACAGTGGGTAAGGAAAGGAGAAACGCCGGCACCCCAGGCTAAAGAAGGTTTTCACCCACGTAAGGTGTTGTTATCCGTTTGGTGGGATATGAAAAGTTTAGTCTTTAAACATTTAAATCCCAACCAAACGATAACAAAGAAGATTTACTGCAAGCAGCTCGAGCGGCTTAAGTTAGCACTAGAAGAAAAGCGACCATCTTTGAACGAGCATCAGGATAATGCTCAGCCACATACAGAGAGGATGACATTCCAAAGGCTGAAACAGTTTGAATGGGAAACGATGCCCCACCCACCATATTCGCCGGACATTGCCCCATCTGGTCATCATTTATTCCGCAGTCACAAAATCATTTGAACGGAAAAAATATAAATTCTGTAGACGAGGTCAAAAGAGTACTGGAGGAGTATTTTTCGTCACAGACAAGTGAATTTTGGAAAAGGGGACCAGAAAGATGGAAAAGCATTGTAGAAAATGAAGGAGAGTATATTTTAGATTAAAAAAGCACTTTGTTATTCTTAATTTTGAAAAATAAAAGTATAAAAATACCGCATTATTTATGAGACAATATACATATATATATATATGATAATATAAATACGTAATATATAAATATATGCATATATCCATACATATATGTACATACCTACATCTATATGTATACATACATGCATATATGGGTACAGGACATCAAGAAAAACGTTAAATACAATGAGAAACGAAAACATAAAGACGAAAACAGAAAACGAACTTTTTGCGAACAACGAAAAAAAACAGAGAAACGAGACATGCAACATAAAGGATAAAAGATATATATATATCTTTTATCCTTTATCTTTTGTTTGTTTCAGTCATAATACCGTGGCCATGCTGGGGCACTGCCTTGAGGAATTCCTAGTCGAATGGATTGACTCCAATAGTACAGTGAAATTTGCGATTTATGGTGTCATAAGAAGAGATCACCGAAGTTGGTCGGAGTTGCAACAGAATATAATGACCGCATGATGTATGTATGTATATATGTATGTATGTATCAATTTTTGCCAGTATTAGTGTCAACAAACAAAATTAAATTAAAACTCAACGGTACTGAGTATTTTTGATTCTGTATAACCATCTTATGTGTGTGTGTGTGTGTGTGTGCATGCTTGTGTGTGTGTATGTGTGCGTATACTGGTATACATGTCTATTTAATTGCTCATATACATATATATGTTTATACGCGTGTATATGAATGTATATATACACAAATACACATATTAAATATATATATATATATATATATATATATATATATATATATATATAATATATATATATATATATATATATATATATATATGTATATATATATATATATATATATATATATATATATATATATATATATATATATATATATATATATATACATATATATATATATATATATGTGTGTGTGTGTGTGTGTGTGTGTGTGTGTGTGTGTGTAGGCATGTATATATATGTATGTATATTTGAAAAGATAAAGGGGATTGAGAGAAAGTAATCTATACGCAAGCAGTTATTAAGGAACTGTTGATCAAAGAAATCATTAAATTAAAAGTAAACCCTCTCTCACCTCCGTTGATCACCATTTATGTGTACATGTGTATGTGTGTGTATGCGTGAGTGTTTATGTGTGTGTTTGTGAGTGTGTATGTACGTAATTGAATTAATTGGGGACAATTTTGTCCTGTCACCGGTTGAGTTATTATTTTGATGATTAAATATGAATCGAAGAAAACGGGAAAAGGGATTCAGAAATGGGGTGGAGGATGTGGTGTTGGTGATAATATACGAGGATCGGAAAGGAAAGGGAAAAGACAGGGTGTAAGTGGGAGAATATTTGCTGAAGAAATATAAAGAAAGGGTCGTTCTGGAACTGAGGTTAAATTGGCGTATCATAATTTGAAAACAAGTATTAAAAGGAAAATATAAACGGATGGAAAACGGGTGAGAGATTCTTTGAAGAGCGAAGAAAGAAAGACAAAAGACAAACGACAAACAGCAAAAGAAAGAAAGAAAGAAATGAATAAAAAGAAATGGAAGAGAAATGGAGGAGGATGTTGACAAAGAGAGGAGTCTGTTTTTGTTAATAATTTAATTGAACCGTTTGACAGTAATACACACACACACACACACACACACACACACACACACACACACACACACACACACACAGAGTCATATACATACATAGACATACACACACATGCATACTTACATATATACACACCTACATACAAAGGCGAATGTACACGTACATACATACATAATGCATACATACACCCATGCATACAAAAACGGATATATAAGTACATACATATATACAGACGCATACATACATGCATACATACATACATACATACATACATACATACATATTGGCGCCGCCAGTATCAGACGTGCAGGCGTAGAGGACCTTTTAAAATCGCTTTTTTGTAACGTTTCCTTCAACAATTATGCTGACTCACCCAGCTTAAATAAGTAACTGGTTTATTTCTTCAGTTATAAATATGAGGGACACCTTTTATTTATCAACTTCGCGTTATTCAGATCAGATTACAAAATATATTACATCGCATGGAATTTCCTTTTACTATCATGGCTGATTCTGTGAACAACACCACTAATACCTATATCAATGCAAGCAGCACTACAACACCTATAAGTCATTTGAGACGACCTAATTACGCTTCTGACTTTACTTGGTCTTTACGTTTTAATGAAGATCTACTTCGGTGCTGCGAAAAAACCAAAGATGACCCTCCTGAGTAATCTTCCAGTTTAGGGAGGTAAAAAAAGTAAATAAAAATACAAGGGAAATAACTTAATGTCTTACTAGTATTATCCGTACTACTCTGAAATGTGTTTTTTTTTTAGCTGTTTATATATAAATCACACACGTGATTGAAGTTAACTGTTTATATATAAATCACACACGTGATTGGAGATCATAGTACCGGCTGCACAACAACTTATGGTAATCTTCCAGTATAGGGAAATAACGGTCAAACTAAGGCGTTTGACCCGAGCTCAAAACAGAAAAAAAAATTAGTGTAATAGTCGTAAAACAACTTGCTGTGAACGAATATGAAGAAAAAATGTGCGCTCGCGAACGGGTGGGATGGGGAGAGGACTCGGAACATTCACATCGTGAATGTTCCGAGACGCTTCATCGGAGCCATAAGTTGTTGTGCAGCCGGTACTATGATATCCAATCACGTGTGTGATTTATATATAAACAGTTAACTTCAATCACGTGTGTGATTTATTTATAAACAGCTAAAAAAAAAAACACATTTCAGAGTAGTACGGATAATACTAATAAGACGTTAAGTTATTTCCCTTGTATCTTTATTTACTTTTTTTACCTCCCTAAACTGGAAAATTACCACCCTCCTGTCGGTTATATGAAGCGGCTAAAAGAATATTGGGACGAAGCTCACTGAGACTGAAACTAATTTAGGGCAAAATAACATCGACAACAGGCGTCTTCTTTCGAGAGATAAAAAGTGACATTACAGTTAGCAATCATTATTTCACAACCATCAGAATGCGAAGCGCTCCTCACGAATGCTGGTCCGTGAGATGGTTGAGATATGCAAACAGTTTTGAGTAAGAAAGAGAAGTATGAACATGCAATGCGCATGTGCACACTGGATTCATAAAATGGAGAAGAATAAAAACGCTATGCGTATGTCACATCTCGCTTTATCTCGTTGTTTTAATTATGCAGATAATATCATGGTTCTATATCCACCACAGTAATTTTTCTCCGCATTAGGAATATCAGAAAAACGAAAGAATTGTTTATATTGATAAAAGAAATCCCCGTTTCTACGCCACTACACTGCCATCTACTGGAACTGTCAAAATGACGTCAGAAAATAATCCGAAAATTAAAAGTTTCACAGCAAGATAACAATACTATTCTTATATACAGAGACAAGGTTATTTTAAGATTTTTTCTTTGAATAAATCCTTTCACGTAGCTTCGATGCAATTTTCTTGTTACAACTATTGTGATGCTTATCGATCTTCTCAGAACACTGAGAACCGGCTAAAATCTGTCATAAGAGAGATCGAAAATAATGTAAACAAACCACTGATGTCATCACCAAAGCTCTCGCAAATCTTCACGTTCAAATAATTCGACAGAGATGACTGTGAAATATACTCACCTTAAGAAACCAACTTTAAAAAAAAGGGAAAAAAAGACCTTTCCCAGTTCTTCTAAGCCGTTGTGTGACAGGCCGCGAGGCCATTCTTAACGAAATTAAAGATTAAAAAAAGCCAACTGCTCTTATGTTAAAAGTCATTGATAATGTTGCTGGAGAGCACATGGAATCATGTGATGTTAATTACAGGGCAATTAATACCTTCATATACAAAGCTGAGACAAGTGCAGACAGCCTTCGAATGTTATATCGTATTTCTCAGACAGCACCTGTTTGTATATATTAAAACCTAGTGCAGTAAAGCGAAGAGAACATTCCTACGTGTCCAGAAGTGCGATGCCCAGAAAGTACTCGCTTCCTGATGATTTTCCATACAACTTCAAAACAGTTGGACAAACATACCTCAAGGAAAACCTGGATGTGAAACACTCAACTTGCAAAAAACAAAAAAAGTAGAATAGGTGCAACTGTGTGGAAAGAAGCTTGTTTCCTAACCACATGGTTCTGGGTTCCACCCCATAGCGTGGCACTTTGGTAAAATGTCTTCTATTATAGTCACGAGCCGACCAAAGACTTGTGCGTGGATTTAGTTGACAGAAACTGGAAGAAGCCCCTCGTGTTTAAATATGTTTGTGTGTGTGTATGTGTGTGTGTGTCTTTGCGTCTGTGTTAGTCCTCCACTACCGCTTGACAACCGGTGTTGGTGTGTTTACGTCCCTGTAACTTGACGGTTCAGCAAAAGAGAACGATAGAATAAGTACCAGGCATAGAAAAAAAATCAAGTACTGGGTTCTAGTCATATGACTAAAAATTCTTCAGCGTGACCACAGTCTAATGACTGAATTAAGTAAAAACTAAAAAAAGATAAATGCATGGGTATTTTTCTCGAAGACTTGAAGAGGAAGACACTAATACCGCCATGAAGTGCAACATCCTTGATTTACGTCTGCTATATTCCATCGTAGCCGAAGGCTAAGGCATTTGCAATCCAAAAGCAGGAGATCACTACAAAATATCTAGTAAACAAAAGAGACAGTGAAATCCTGGGAACCCAAGATGTCACCGAGAATGGCGATTATGCCACATTTCCAAAAAATGTCACCAAGGTACTAATGCATAAAACAATTACAATGCCATCCAAAAAGACAAAAAAAAAATGTGATAGAGAACTTCTCTGTTATTGAATACATTCATAAACAGCAACACAAAGAATATTGATGGAACATTTCCATCAAAACTTTTACCAAATGCAAAAATAACAGTTGTTTGGGACAGATGAGAAAAGGTACGTATCATCGTAGAGGTCAGCTACCTTAATAGGTCAATCCTATGATCACGGTAATCTGGCTCAGATGGCCATCCTGTCTTTTTCCTACATATAGATGGTAATCCGGAGCACTGCATTTTCCAACTTATCAACGTATCCTTTTCCAGGACACTTGTGTGTGCGCGTGTGTGTGAAGGTATGTGATTCAAAAGAGATTTGGCTACTCTTTGTAGTAGACCAAGCGACCACATACAGCTTGGCCTACCTTGTTGATTCGAACGCTTACCGTGGTAGGTCGGCGTCCATTCACTCTACGACTTAAATTTGCCAACAAGCGTGTGACCCTATGTCAAAGTTAGAAAAACTATGATGATGATGATGATGATGATGACAGTGATGATAATGATGATGATGGTCATCATCATGATCATCAACATCATCATGATCATGATCATGATATCAGCATCGTCATTGTGCACTATTTTTGTTTCGCCTCTTTACGTTGTTTTATATATTTATCTAATCATTTCGCCACCCTCTCTCCCTTCTCTCCCCTTTTCTTCAGTGTCAGTTAAGATTTTTTTCCCCTTTACCCCCGGACGGAAGTTCTATTGTTTTTCTAATGTACTGTAAACATCACATCACGGGTGCTTGGCTACATGCCAGATTACATTTTAGAAGCCAGCCCACACACAAATACGCTTCCCACCACACACAAAAAAAAATAAATAAATAAAATAATAGTAATGAAAATAAAAATACAAAAACAACAAAAACAAGCTAACTAACTTCTACATGGTCACTTGGTCAGTTTGAAATGGTGTTGATGGCGGTAGTAGATATTTCGATCGACCGTAAGAAATTGTTTATATTGTTTTTTCATTCAAATTGGCCGATGCCGTTTGTCATATTGTTTGAAAGAGAAGGGCCACCGTTTTTCTGATAGCTGGGTCGGATTTGAACTCACAGGGTACAAAGTCGGAAAAGACACCACAATGTATTCCGTCCGACAATCCAACAATTCTGTCAATCCCCTGCCCTGACTACTGGAGCTTTTATCAATCGATTTTAAAAAATCGAAGAGCAAAGTTGACCTTGGTGATATTTGATCTCAGAATGCACAGAGTCGGAATAGGTACAGATACAGAAAAAGTGTTCTGTTCGACGCTTTAATAATTCTTCGAAACCATTGCTCTGGACTGGTATATTTTAGGGACAGCGGAAAGATGAAAGGTATAATTAATTTTAGTGAGATTTGAACCCAGATTACCAGAACACCAAATCACCAAAACGCCAGAGCGCCAGAACACCAGAGCGTCAGAGTGCTAGAGCAGCAGAACACAGAACATTGGAAATATGTTGCGTGGTATTCCGTCTAGCGCTAACAACTACGATGATTCTCTGCTTTAAAGATTAATAGAAATAGGAGACAAACATCTCTTAAAGTTCACCCTCTTACATTAAAGAAGAAAAAAACAGGTAAAAAGAGAAAAAAAACATGCTGGCGTGGCTGTGTGACAAGAAGTTTACTTCCCAACCACATGATTCCAGGTTCAGTCGTGCATTCCTTAAGAGTTTTGAAACTGATGAACTCGAGACAGCTACAGAGGTTATTGTGGATAATGTGCATGTATATATATATATATATATATATATATATATATATATATATATATATATATATATATATATATAATATATATATAAACAATATATGAGTATATGCATATATATGTACATGTATGTATATACGTTCATCTACATGTACATATAGATACATAACTGGGTACATGACGTGGCAAATGAACAAGGACAAAATGGTAAACAAGGTGCAACAAACAAGCAGGCCACATAGAAACATCCCCTTCATCAGCTGCCACCATTAAAACTCCGGCGTTTCGAAGAATTAAGGCAGTACGCATCGTTAAAGTGGTTCTTCCCACGAACACAAATTAAATTGTTTTCGTGGAGGGTAGTGGTGAACGGAAAACAAGACAGGAAAACGAAACGGTGAAATAAACAAACAAAATGGCTGTACAGCCAGACGTGAAGTGTGTATATATATATATATATATATATATATATATATATATCCCTCCTACTACTGACATGTGACCTGTGGTCATCGTCTTATCTTCTTCCTTTTCATATTTTTCTCTCGTCTCCCATTCTATTCATCTTTCGCTATCTCTTTGTTAATCCTTTAGGATATTTTTCCGGCGTTAACCATTTTTGTCTCCTGTGTGGCCCCAAGGCTGCATTCTGTTTTTTTAATTATTTATTTCAGTTCGTTCCTATGCCTACATCTCGTCCTGTTTGTTTTCGTCTTTGTCTTCTGTCCGTCCACTAACTGTCTCGTCTTGAATTACATTTATTTCACATTTGCATGTTCACTTTCTGTATCGCACGGTTGTTTATTTCTTGTCTGTTCGTTCATTTTCTATCATGTTTGGTCCCTTGTTTTTTGGCTCGCTATTTCTGGCGGCGTTTTGCCGTCGGCGCCACCAGAAGGGCTTCAATATCGTTAAGGCGCGAGAAATCGCGTTTGACCCTTTGGCCGATGACTGATGAGTGTTTGGTGACCTTGTGTGTCTGTTTTCCGCTTGTTAGTGCTATATGTTTTTCACACACACACACACACACATACATATGAAATATATATATATATATATATATATATATATGCTAGAAGGTGAGGTGCTGAAAAGTTCTTGGCTTTAAGAGTATACATGTATATATATATATATATATATATATATATATATATATATATATATACTAGCTGGTGTACCCGGTAATTTCCGAGGGTAAAGATATTCTATTGAAACGCCTTATTACTCTGATATAAGAAGACAATTTCGCTATAACTGCCACACAAGGTGTATTTTCCGTCACGAAAAAGTACAAAAAATGTCCGCTGGAGGAGGGAGAGATTGTTGGACGCTGGCGAGAGAGGTTTTCGGAGGTTGGCGAGAGGCAAAGACATTATTCTGCTTAGCAAAGGCATCTGGGAAATGTATAACGGCTGTCATTCACAGAAAAACTATTGTTTTACCGTGAGAAAAGCGCTGCTGAAGTGTTAAGTAAAATTTGGCAATCGAGGATCGAATCCACGCTATGCCTGCATGAAGCCACAAATACGTTGTGGAATAAAAACAATTATCTACTGTCATGGAAAAAGTGTAACTGTAAAAATACAGAATTATCGGAGCAATGGGCATTCAAAAAAGTATGTATGTATAGAAATATATGAATGAAGTCTTTAATGTCTAAGATTCAAATTAAGGAAGTGCATTAATAATGTTTAGCAGTTGAAAACTGTGAGTAGTGAAATGTAGAATTAGGTCGGCTGATCGTAAGAATCAAATATTGATCGCTTCGCTAAAATCTGCAGGTGGTATGGGTTATTTCCCTTGGGTTGTTTAAATAAAATATTAGTAATATGTAGTAGATAGAAGGATCCATTGGAAGGGCGTTTTTATCGATTTTTTTTCAACAATCTAAGTATGTCACGAGGTTTCCAGATACGAGTTCTACTCACTTGTCAAATAAAGTATAAAAGTGATATTGTCTGCAAAAATTAGAAATAGGACACACAAAAAATCAATATTCAAAGTAATCGAACATAAACAATGAAATAGGTTATACCCCTTGAATGTTTGAATAAATATTATACAGGTGCTATGGGTTATTCCCCATGGGTGTTTAAAAAAAATTAGTTATATGAGGTAGATACAAAGGTCCCTTCCAGGGTCCGTATCATCGACTTTTTTAACAATGTAACTAAGTTACGAGGTTTCCAGACATGAGTTCTACTCACGTGTCAAGTTTCATCAAAATCAATAAAACGATGTAGGAGGAGTTAGCTAACAACGCCAAAAACAAACACACACCGATTTTCCTCATATGTAGTAGATATATACATATACATACACACGCGCATATACATACTTACATACATACATACATACATACATACATGCATACATAATATACATATATATGTATGTATGTGTATATATATATATATATATATATATATATATATATATATATTTATAAACATAATTAAGGGATCAGCAACAGTTGCTTCACCACATACCGAAGTTCAGAAATAGCAGCTTTATATATTTGTAATATATATATATATATATATATATATATATATATATATATATATATATATATATATATATATATATACTAGTGCTGCTTAAACAATGAAAAACAAGAATTCGTATCAAGCTACTACTACCTGCAGCCCTCTACCTAGAACTCAAATGAGTGAAAAAGAGAGACAGAGACAGACAGAAAAAGGAAGATATCTCTTGCATTTGAAAATTATGAAAATATCTAAAAAATAAAATCAATTCAATTTTTTTTCATACCTTAGTGTAAGTTGAAAAAGTCGCAAAGACTGAAACCGGTACTAAAATGTTCTTCATGAAAAAACTATTTTAGCATTTTCTACCTTGCCTTGTTTTCCTTATATGTGTGTGTATATATATATATATATATACGCGCACACACACACACACACACACACACACACACACACACACACACACACACACACACACACACACACACACACATATATTTATATATACATATATATATATATATAATGTGTATATATATATATGTATATATACATATAACATATATTAACATATGTATATATACATCTATCCATCAATCTATCTGTGCGCATGTATACATCTGCCTGAAGATTGCTTTAGCGTGAACTTCGAGCATACATGTGTGTGTGTGCGTGTGTATGTGTGAGTGTGTGTAAAAGTGTGTATTTTTGTATGTGTGTGCGTACGCAAAACAATGTAAACTATGTAGAAAATTAACTTCCGTATCTCATAATCATCATACCACCACAAAACACCAACAGAACTGCTACTACTACTACTACTACTACTACTACTACTACTACTACTACTACTACTAACAACAACAACAACAACAACAACAACAACAGCAACAACAACAAAGCGCGCATCGTTAATTATTCATGCCTTAGTTTATCCCTTTTTATGCAATACCCATGATATTCTCTGAAAACTCTGTCGTCTCCCTGTTGACTGTAACTGGAAGGAATATGTAACGACATCATCATCATCATCATCATCATCATCATCATCATCATCATCATCATCATTATCATCATCATCATCGTTATCATAAACAACAACAACAACAATAATAACAGCATGAACAACGACACAACAACCGCGACATCAACTACACCACCACCTGTAGCAGCAAAAACAACAACAACAACAACAACAACAACAACAACTGAAACAGTAATATCAACAAGTGCAACACCAATATCTGCAGCAGCCACAGCTGTAGCAACAACATTCGCAGCAACAACTGCAGCAGTAACAGCTGCAACCGCAACAATTTTAGCAAGAACATCTGTGGCTACCACAGTAGCAACAGTGGCAACAGCTGCAACAGTAGTACTGCAGCAACAGCAAAAATATTGGAGTAAAAATATCAGGAGCAGCAGGAGCAGATTCAAATAGGACAGCGACATCTATTGCTGAAACATCTGCTGTAGCAACTACAACAGCAACAACTGTAATAACAAAGCGATGTCAGGCTTTTTATCCTTAACCCACAATTCTCAGTTAGTCGGGAAATACGACCAATGGTTCGTCCCGCTTGCATTCTGGTGTCGATTAGTGATGGTGAACAGAGACTCTGAGTATTGAAGAAGATCAATTGAACTGCGTATCTCAGAGAACTTTCAGCCTATCGACTATGATCTACTTCTAGGAACTTCTGATCTGATAGCGCTTGGAGAGATATTACTGATTTGCGATAAATTCGTAGCACCGTCAGCCGAGGTTGTCTGAGATGTACGCAGGGCGACGAAACGTTGTGCGTGTATTGATTCAGTATCAAAGTATTGGGTTGGCAACTAAGTTCCGCCGATTTTTTAAATTTTGGAATTTATTGCGTTTTTAAATTTTGGAATCTATTTTTTCGAGTTTTCGAGAATTCTATTTTTGAATCATTTTGGAATGTATTTTGTTTTTTCCTTTTTCTAGTTAATTTTAGTTAATTTTTGTTTATTTTCAGATCATTAAAATGGAATGTCAAGTTAAGAAAAACGAGCATTTTCGACACCTCCTTCTTCTTACTTTTAATCAAGGTTCTAAGGCTGCAAAAGCTGCTCGCGACATTTGTGCTGTGTATGGAGACGGTGCCATAGCTGAAAGAACCGCTCGTGATTGATATGCCAAGTTCAAAAATGGAAATTCTGACCTCAAAGACGCATATCGTTCTGACCGTCCAGTTGAGTTCGATGAAAAGCGATTAAACCGACTTTTGCACGAAAATTCTCGTCAAACGACAAGGGAACTGGTAGAGAAAATGGAATGCTCCCACACTGCTATAGAGAAGCATCTTCACTCGATGGGAAAGGTTCAGAAGTATGCTTTAATTGACATGCTTTAAGTGACAACAACAAAAATCAACGAGCCACAATTTCCGCTGGTTTGCTTGCTCGTCACCGCTCAACTCATGGACACAAACAATGATTTCTTTACCAAATCGTTACTGGCAACGAAAAATGGTGCCTGTACATCAATATGAAGCAGCGTAAGGAATGGCTTAGCCCCGGTAAACAAGCGACACCGCGTGTGAAACAAGATCTTCATCTGCGTAAAACGATGTGCGTATGGTGGGACCGGGAAGGGATTATCCATTACGAATTGCTTGAACGGAACCAAAACGGTTTACGCGGAATTCTATGTTCAACAGATGGAACGACTCAACACGGCTATTCAAGAGAAGAAGCCTAATCGGCAGCATGGAGTTCTTCTGCTGCGCGACAACGCCTGCCCTCATATCGCCAATATGACCTAGGAAGCCATTCAAACGCATGGCTGGGAAGTGTTGCCACGTCCGCCGTACTCTCCTGATTTGGCACCAACGAATTTCCATCTCTTTCGATCTTTTTCAAATGCTATGCACGGAGTTTCGTTCAATACTGATGCAAAATTGAGAGCTTGGTCAGATCAATTTTTCGAGTCGAAATCGGGTGATTTCTACCAACGAGGTATTGAAAATCTTGTTGAACGTTGGGAAGAAGTTGTAAACAACAAGGGTGAATACATTATTGATTAATTAGTTGTTATTTTTTATTAAACCTTTTAAAAATTAAAATTTTAAAAAAATGACGGGAACTTAGTTGCCAACCCAATATTATTGATTTGTAGCGTAGTTGTCATGTATAGGACGTATCTGGGCATCAGCTGAGTGTTTTATTGTAATTTATTCGCCAGTTTACTTAAGGTGGGAAAAACAGGTTATTTTCCTCCGTCTGGTGGTTATGGCGAAAGAGATCATGTGGCGGAGAAGACAGGGAGGACTGAAGACGGACACTTTCCTTTTCGGCCAAAAAGAGAAGAAGGAAGAGGAGAAGAAAAAGAAGAGGGAGAGAGAGGGAGAGGGAGGTAGGGGAGAGACAGAGACAGAGGGAAGGAGAGAAGAGAGAGAGAGAGGAAAGAGGGAAGAGTAGGGTGATGTCTTCCAGGGTACTTATTGAAAAGAAGGTAAGTATGGTAAGAATTATCTCAGTGAATAGTCATACTCTTAGTGTGCATTATTAAGCCGGAGGATAGAACTGACAGAAGGCACTCGCTTTTGGTAGAAGGCTTAATCCCATATCTGTGATGTTTCATGATTGGCCTTCGGACATCTCATTTCATTCCTTTTGTTGTTTTTGATGACTGTTTTTATACTTAGTTGATTCTTTATTGTCTCCCTCTCGTTCTTTTATTTTTCTGTAATTTGTCTCCTATTGGGAAACTTTCCTTAAGAAATTTTATTGCTGTATCTTTTATTTCTTTTATTTTAGGCTTCTGTTCACTTGATGTAAACCCCCTCACTCTGTGTGTCTGTATTTCGTCCTTGTTTTGCCCTTAGTATTTTGGACTCCTCTGGCCCATAAACGAAATCAACATTATAGTTGTTTCTACGACTGTGATGCTATTAAAAATAATAATAATGGTGGTGGTAATTATATAAATAGTAAAGAAGCTAGTGTTGGTGGCGTTGTTGCTTCTTCAATTAAGTGCGCTGTTTTGCAGTTTATCGTAGAGATCTTGTTAACTCAGGACAGATTGGCGTAATCTGTGTTATATCTAATTAGCACACTAAATCTTTCTATACTTTAGTCAAACGTGATGTACATTAAAGAACCTAGTGTGTACATATGGTGCTTTATTTTCTTGACAATGCCTTCTACAAGTGGTGTTAATGTAGTGTGAATAACATCTCCATAATTACTAATATTTTTGTATAATGTATGTTATTTGTAAGTTGTCGAGTATCATTATTGGTTATAATTGTCGAGTTTCATTGGTGCTGCTAAGAAAATAGATAGTGGATTTGGTAACTGCTTACAGCCTGTATCGCAAGCAAGCCATTATTTTAATGGACCGCATAACAAGAGCCCATTCTGTAGTGAGTCTTTGCTTTATTATTTTTTTCTCAAATTATGTTGCGATTTGTTCAAACTGTCCACTAGTAGCTTGTTGGATATTTGAAGCTGTAACCGTTATACATTCTCTGCAATCTTTAAACATTCTCAAGAGAACATAGGCTTTTCTTCATACATTCTGCTCGTTTTTCTTACGAGTCCCAAGGTCAGAAATTTTGTGCAGCTGTTTGTGAGGAATGGGATGACATTATTACTGTGATATAATCTGTAATGTTGTACGAGCGCAAACTCATACAACCTGCTAAAATTAACAGCTAAATCTCCCCCGAACACTGTACAATGAAAGGAAATATTTGAAACGAAATGTGTTCGGTTAGAACACCGGTAGAACGATAAAATGTCGTCACACACACACACACACACACACACACACACACACACACACACACACACACACACACACACACACACACATACACACACACACATACACAACCCCATAAAAAGCTAACAAATCGTTATGCAGATAAATATCACGAAATATGGATTCAATTAGTCAGAAAAATTAAAATAATTATTATAATGACTCATTTCAAAAAGTTTGACCCTTTACTTGTTTGTTGTCAGTGGGGGGAAATAAATGCTTTAGGCAACAACTACATCGACAACATCAGCAGATGCCACTGCAAGGACAGATAAAAGTAGTGGTTCTCAGACTTTTGTAACTCAGCTTACCCTTTTACAGAATGGCATTTTAAAAAGATACTTCCCTATGTTTAAAAAACAAAAAGAGATAAAAAGCACCAAATCATTTTAATCTAAGAGAAGCGAATTTCGTGCAGTGATGCATCATCCATACTTTCTTACACTGTCCAATCCAGCATGTTGCATGGACTGCTGCTGTCGTAGATTCGTCTGTTCTTTTTCTCATCTGCCTGTCGAACTTTTTTCCGGACAGGAAGCCTTTAAATTACCCTTACTTCCATATGTGTAGCAGCTGATCTTTCTGTTCTGCGCTGCGAGTTTTTAAACCTTCCTGCATCCATTCCAAGATATAACTCTAGATTTACTTTATGATGTTTTTTTTTTTTTTGAGTGAGTTGGAACTGTTGAAATTATCAGGACTTGTACATCTTGAGAGCCCTTACTTAATCATATCTCGTTAAAGGTCCCATCAAGGTTCACTACATTCTCGTATTGTTCCACAAAAGAAAAACAAAATCATATGTCAACGTTATTTCTGTTGCCTTTCATGGGGTCACAGACAGAATAATCTTCGTCCCATATATTGGGGGCTAGTCTATGCGTAGGTATGTGACTTACAAACTCAGGTTTCCTCCTTGCTTTGTACTCACTTTTAAATATAAGATAGATAGTTCCATATTACCTGCCCTTTGTGAAGGCGCATGGCTCATTGGTTAGAGCGTCGGGTTCACAATCACGAGGTAGTGTGTTCGATTCCCGGAGTGTGTTGTGTTGTGTCCTTGAGCAAGACACTTTATTTCATGTTGCTCCAGTTCACTCAACTGTAGAAATGAGCTGCGACATCACTGGTGCCAAGTTGTATTGGCCTTCGCCTTTCCCTTGGATAACACCGGTGGCTTGGAGAGGACTTGTGCCTCGGAGGGGAATTTTCTAGGTGCAATCCAATGGTCATTCATGACCGAAGGGGTTCTTTACCCTGTTACCTGTCCGCTTATTAGGAGTTTTGCTCCACGTATCAGTCAAGGAAATTGTAATCCCTTCATTTGAAAGCCCAAGCAAATCTATAATTTTGGAAATGTATAAGCAAGTCACTTTTCATTTTTCTCGAGCATGTTGATGGTTCCAGGAAAGAATGTGCTTGTTCCAATCATTATATTGCTGCCAAATAATTGTTCTATCTGCTGTTTGGTTAGCAGCATCTGGCCTTAGTAACGTTAGCAAAGAACGAAGCATAATGTGTGTGTGTGTGAGTGTTAAATCTATTTCATACTGGGAATTTTTGGACAATCTGGATATTTATACATAAAGAAGTTAGACAAAAAATTCTGCTTTAAATTTTTTTTATTTGTTCGTATACATGCACAATACAGTTACATGGAACGGTCATCTACATAAAAATAATGAAGTTGAACATAAATTTACGCTGTTTAAATCAAAGAAAGCAAAAATTATGGTAATCTATAGACGATCATACACATTAACAGTGAACAATTCTATCGACACGCTTAGCTACACACACTTGTTTATGTCTGTGTGCGCGCGCACACACTTTTATTTACCTATTTGACGAACCTGGGTTCTCATTCCTAAGGTATTTTTCGATGTTGTTGCTGTTATTATTATTATTATTATTATTTCAAACCCCAAGATTCCGAGTTCGATTCATGGCAGTGACTTGAATAATAATAATAATAATAATAATAATAATAATAATAATAATAATAATAACAACAACAATAATAATGATAATGATAATAATAATAATAATAATGATAACATCGAAAAATAGTTTAGGAATGAGAACCCAGGTTCGATATTTCCCCAAGACACCTGATGAAGGCTGGAGTGTATATCAGCCAAAACGTTGTGTTAACAACAAACAAGATGAGGACAAATATCCGTCAAATGTAAATAACGTATATAATGTACATTATTTATTATTATTATTTAACTGAACGCCACGCATCCATTTCCAAGTAAGTTTATCTTCACCTTTTTGATGCGCCTCTACTCTATATTGTTTTTATCTTCCATCCTTCTCTAATTCTCTTTTCCCTCTCCCTCTTTCTCCCCTCCCTCTTTCACTGTTTTCTATCTGTCTCTCTCTCCCACTCTTTCCTTTCTCTCGTTGCTCACACGTGACCATTGTCCATCTTTCCTTTCCTAACATGACCATCTTTCTTTCCTGCGCGGACGTTCAAAGGACTTAACGTTTTTTCTCCCCCGTCTATCTTTTCTCTTTTCAAAGAAAATATTTCTTCCAGCGTTCCCTATTTTCCTCTTGTTCTGGTCTAACGACCCTCCATGTTTGTTTTCGTTCGGTCTCCTTGTATGTCTCTACTCATGTCTTTGATCCCAACTGTGACCTTCCATGAATCCTAAATTGTATTTTAGAATATATAAGAAACGCCATAAAACTAAGCGCTTTGTGAACGTGAAACCCAGGCAACACCAGAGACCGGCTGTAGCTATCTTTATCTAACTATATATATATATATGATTGTTTACAGGCGTACGTTTGTATACGTATCAACGTGTTTGTATATATATATATATATATAAATATATATATATATATATATATATATATATATATATATATATATATATATATATATATATATATATATGTATGTATGTATGTATGTACGTATGTATATATATATGTATGTATATGTGTATATGTATGTGTGTGTGTGTGTGTGTGCGTGTGTTTGTAAGGGGTCTATTTTGGGGAAGTGGTTTGGCACGATCATACAGTTTACCGCAGACAAGAGGTTCAATTCCTGTTGGCGATTTTACAACTGTTGTATGAAGGGGATACAATCAAGCATGTTATACTCGCCAGCGAGTATGACATGATAGACTGTACCGTGCTCTCACCTGTTGTTTTAGGTGCCTATGTCGCCGCAATCAGATACAGACATCCTCTCAACCCTCTCATCGTTGACCCTGTGTTGAGCACCGAGGTGGGGGTGGGGAACAAAGCTGAAAAAGCAATCGGTTAGAACACATTTTCGGCAGAATAAAGTAGAGCAACTTCAGTTGAAGTGCCTCGATCAAGAACAAAACGCGCTACCCGGTCAAAGACTCGAACCGATACCGCTTACAATCATGAACCCAACACCCTAACTGCTACGCCATACATTTTCACATTTTCAAATTTTCATACACACGCACAAACGCACGCGCACACGCAGACACACACAGACACACAAACACACAAACACACACACACCTTATCGATCTATCATTCTATTTATCTGCCTGTCTGTCTATCTTTCTATCTGTTTATCTATCTATCCATGCCTCTTTTTTGGATATTTTTTTATTTTACTTATCCCATTCATTAGACTGCAGCCTTACTGAAACACGGCCTGGAAGAGATTAGTGAAACAAATCGACCCTAATAGCTACTTTTATCGGTCT
This sequence comes from Octopus bimaculoides, assembly GCF_046866305.1. Lineage (NCBI taxonomy): Eukaryota > Metazoa > Mollusca > Cephalopoda > Octopoda > Octopodidae > Octopus > Octopus bimaculoides. Next base: position 2,784,882 of record NC_142932.1, on the reverse strand, counting down.
CTTTTGCCAAACTACTAGATTAAGGGGACGTAGATAAACGACACTGATTGTCGCTCGGTGGTTAGGGAACAAACACAAGCACAAAGAAGAAACACGCGCACACACATACACACACACACACACACACACACACACACACACCCAC
>NC_142932.1:2777237-2779737 GCF_046866305.1 Octopus bimaculoides | reverse complement strand
AAAGCACTTTCTCCGACGCTCAACCGATTCTGTTAGTTATAATTTCTTTAGTTGTCACCAGGTCAACGAATGCGGAGTCATTACAAGAGATAAGTAATGAAAAAGATGGGGAGGTTTGTCTGGATTATGAAAAATCTAAATAAACCAGTATGAAAGAAAAGGCAATTCAGAAAACAATAAGAACAAAATAATAAAACAAAAACGATTCCAAAACGCATAAAAACAAAATAATAAAATGGAATTAATTAAAGTATCCTCAGTAAGGGCTACAATGATCCAAGATTATCCCTTAATTACTAAGGGCAAGTGCATTTTCTCAGCCCCCCAAAAACCTGTGCTCTTCATTCTAATTGTAACCGATAGAAGCTGACTGATATGCGGTCATTTCAGTTGAGATATCAACAGGTTGCCTGTAACGATAGACAGAGGTGCGTTCAAGAGAGTAAGAAGTGAATGCTTCAGGTATCTAATTAACGTTGAACAGTTGAATGAATTAGACGTCACGTATTTTGTTTGCGATTTCGGAATCAGCCGAATCTTGAACAGCCACAAATAATAATAAGGAATTAATGATTGCAGGGACTGGATCAAGGGTGACAGTGGTGCTGAGGATGGTGATATGTGTGTGTGTGTGTGTGTGTGTGTGTGTGTGTATGTGTGTGTGTGTGTGTGTGTGTGAAGGAAATTCAGAGAGGTATTTATGTGCGCGTGCGTGCGTGCATATTAAGAATGTTTAAATTGTACTTTTATAAATATTAGTGCACGTGTGCCTCTCAATCTATCTATCTATCTATCTATCTATACATACATACATATATGTGTATGTGTGTGTGTATATATATATATATATATATATATATATATATATATATATATATACATATAGATAGATAGATAGATAAACCAAAAGGCACAGGTACAATATATATATATATATACATATATATATATATATATATATATATATATATATATATACTCATACACACATAAATGTATATATATATATATATATATATATACACACATATATTTGTATGTATACAAATATGTATATATGTATACTTATATATGTATATATACGTATATATTATATAAAATATGATATGCATATGCATATATATATATATATGTATATATATATATATATATATATATATATATATATATATATATATATATATATATGTACGTAAGTATGTATGTATTTATCTATCTATTAATCTATCTATAGATTTGCATATATATTAATATGCATGTCTCTAAATATACATATATATGTATATATTTATAAATATACATATATAAATATATGTATATTTATAGACATGCATATCAATATATATGCATATCTATAGACAGATAAATAGATAAATACATACATATGTGTGTGTGTGTATTTATGTGTATTTGTATTATGGATCGTATATTACACACATTTATGAATACGTGAATTTATATGTCTGAATGTGCACATGTTAGTGTACGTGTTTCGATGATCTTTTAGTGTTAGTCAAAAACTAAAAGCTACGACCACATCATATTTGAATTAAAGCTATCCTAGTATATGAAAAGTGTTATATAAGTTAGGTCTAAATTGCGCGTTTATATGTAATTAAAACAAACAAGTTGTCAGTTGTTGACCTCTAGATTACGGCGTCTTGTAATAATACAAGCGCACACACACGCAAACACATGCAGCCACACAGACGCATTGTGTGTGTGTGTATGTGTGCGTGTGCGTGTGTGTGAGTGCATGTATATGAGTGTGTTTATGTGGGGGTCTTTAAATGAACGTGTGGAAGGTTAGGTGCATGTGTAAGTCAGTGAGATGCTAAATGTGTTTGCATGCAAAAATGTGTGAATATGTGCATACGAGCACAATTGTCTGTCTGGTTTCTGGATGTGTGTGTTTGTGTGAGTTTGTGTATGTGCCTATGTGTGTCTTTGTGCGCGTGTGTGTCGTGTATTTGAGTCAAAAATGTGTATGCATGTATGTACGTATGTATGTATGTATATATGTATGTAAATATGTATGTATACCCCCCCCTCTCTCTTTATATACATATATATATACATACATACACGCACACTTAGATGTGTATATGAGCGTAATTCCTACCTACCTACTTACCTACCTATATACATACATATATACAGGTATGTATATTTAAATAAGCATATATATATAATGTATATATTTATATACATGTATGTATGTCTGTGTATGTATGCATGTATTCATGTTCGTATGTATGTATATATGTATATATATATATATATATATATATATATATATATATATGTGCAAGCATAGAAATGTATGCCCAATAGAAGTTGAAACGAGGCATACTGATCACCAAATGACATACACCACACAGCTGTGTAGAGTGTTCATGGGTATATTAACTAATTAATTGATAGAAAACAGGTATCCCGCTGTATGTAGCTAGAATAAGTAAATAGATTGGTAAGGTTGATATTGCTAGATAGACAGATG
>NC_142932.1:2769737-2774737 GCF_046866305.1 Octopus bimaculoides | reverse complement strand
TACTAAAAATCTCTTGAAGGTGGCGCCCCAGCATGGCCTCAGTCTAATGACTAATACAAGTAAATATATATATATATATATATATATATATATATATATATATATATATATATATATATATATATATGAAGAGGTACTTTATGATGAAATGGGTATGGGTGGGCTGTCTTTGATAAGTTCTGACCTTAGGTTAATCCATAACAGCAACAATCATAGAGAGGCAACGAAAGAACCTGTGCCAGTAATAGCAGCCAACATCCCTCAAATCATACTCTTTCGCAGTGATTCCCAACGTGGGACATACGCCCTACCAGTGAGGCCTAGGATCCAATTTTTTCTTTCTTTTTTGTTTTTAGTGACACATGGAATTGTGAGATTCTTTTCACAGCAAACATACTACACCTATGCTCTGCCTCGTCAAACCATTTCGTCCAGTTAAGCTTAATGTGTGAAGACTGCTACAGTATAGAGATATTCTAATGTCCTGGTGTGAATATTTCTTTCAGGAGAGTATATAATTATAAAACTGATTTCAAGTTTTGGCACAAGGCCGGCAAGTTCTGGGGAGTGGGTAAATGGATTACGTCGACGCCAGTGTTCAACTGGTATTTTTGTTATCCATCCCTGAAAGTATGAAAAGTAAAGTCGACCTCCGCAGAATTTGATCTCAGAACATGAAGACGGACGAAATGCCACTAAGCATTTCGCCCGGCGTGCCAACGATTCTACCGTTCGCTGCCTTGTAATAATTATAAAATACTGATTTCTAATTTTTGCACAAGGCCAGCAAGTTCGGGGCAGGGGACTAAGTTCAACTGGTACTCTTTTTATCGACCCCGAAAGGGATGAATGGCAAAGTCGACCTCTGCGGAATTTGAACGCGGAACGTAAAGGCGGATAAAATGCCGCTAAGCATTTTACCCGTCGTGCAAACAATTCAATCTGTTCGCCGCCTTATGTAATTATAAAATATTAGGAACAAAGTTGTTTTTTCTTTTGCCAATCACCTGTGGGGCATTCATTTTTTCTGGAAAGTTATAGCGGGGCCTGGGAGAAATTAAGCTGGGAAACACTGCTCTATCGTATTTTTTGAAGAAAGGACACATTCGACGATATAAACTTTGATTTACAAAAATACGTAACATGGGATGGTCACGGTTAGGATAGACGCTATTGATAATAGGTTGGCTCAATCGGGGCTAACGTGAGAACAAAACACGGCCATCGCCAGTAACAATAAAGAACTCCCACACGCAGCACCTGCGCTATCATCGTCGCCGACGCCGTCGTCGCAGCCGCCGTCACTACTACGATAAATAATCAGCACATGTACGACTCCACCTCCTCACGTTTACTACTACTACTACTACTACTACTACTACTACTACTACTACTACTACTACTACTACTACTACTACTTCTACTACTACTACTACTACTAACAACAACAACAACAGCAACAACACCTAGCTATACGGAGCAGGTGTCTCTTTGCGCCTCGCTTAAGGGCTGAGTTTTCTTTCAATCTCACTTTCTCTTTCTCTCTCTCTCTCTTCCCCCTCTCTCTCTTATTCCTTCCCTGTTGCTCTCTTCCCGTTTAATTTGCTTCATCACATCATCATCATCATCAGTTACCAACCACATGGTTCCGGGTTCATTCCCACTGCATGGCACCTTGGGCAAGTGTCTTCTACTATAGCCTAGGGCCGACCAAAGCTTTGTGAGTGGATTTGGTTGACGGAAACTGAAAGAAGCCCGTCGTATATATGTATGTGTGTGTACGTGTTTGTGTGTCTGTGTTTGTCCCTTCCAACTTCGCTTGACAACCGATGTTGGTGTGTTTACGTCCCCGTAACTTAGCGGTTCGGCAAAAGAGACCGATAGAATAAGTACTCGGCTTCCAAAGAATAAGTCCTGGGGTCGATTTGCTCGACTAAAGGCGGTGCGCCAGTATGGCCGCAGTCAAATGACTGAAACAAGTAAAAGAGTAAAAGAGTATGTAGATGCAGGTAAATGTCTTGCTCAATTGTTCTGAACCTCCAGATACTACACTCCGGGTAATTCTGCTGCATCTCAAAAAAGATGCTGCTCCTGCGGCCGATGCATCTAAAGGCAGTTCTGCTGCTACTGTACCTGAAAGTACTCCTGAGAGTACAACCGCTGCATCTGAATGTTTTCTTTTGCTTCTACTTGCTGCGTCTGGAAGAAGAGACCTTTACATCTTCCTCCCAAGAGAGCGGTTAGCTTAGTGCTATTAATGTACCGGTTCGACCTGTCGCAGGTCAGCACCTGCAAGACATGAACAAGGAGAAGATTCTGAGGTGGAAAGCGGCTGGGTTTAGAGCCAGGTGGGGTGTTGGATACAACAACATAGCTGACGATAAGGGGAGAGAGAGAGTGAGAGAGAGAAATGAGAGAGATGAGAGAAGGAGAGAGAGAGAGAGAGAGAGAGAGAGAGAGAGAGAGAGAGATAGAGAGAGAGAGAGAGGGGGGAGTGGTTGGGAAGTACAAGGAGAAATTTCCAGAGAGCCAATGTTCTGAGGTGGAAAGCAGCTGGATTTAGAGCCTGGTGAGATATTGGATACAACACAGCTGATGGTAAGAGAAGAGAAAGTTAGAGAGAGATGAAAGAGAGAGACAGAGAGACAGAGAGAAGGTTGAGTGGTTGGGAAGTACTTGTTGAATGGATGCGGTATAAAAACCAGTCACATCTGAGGATCTCAGGTCGTTGTTAGATCGCTAGAGAAAACAATAAGAAGAGATAGCACATTGATGGATTAGAGGCTGGATCGTGCCTGCGAGTGATTTAATGCTAGTCATTTGAATGGCCTTTCTTTGGATGAAGCTTACGATATCTGTGCGCAGCAACAGTGCTGTCCTAGATGTAGGGGAATTACTCCATTTTGAGCTTTGTAGAATATAAGCAGTCGTTCGGGACTGGGCCTGGAAAGCAAGAGTGTAGTTTTGAAATGCAGTCTGAGTTATGTTAAATATGTGATTTCGCCAGGAGAGATCTTAGGTGCTGCTACTGCAATATCTAAAGATATTCCTGTATAAGAAAATACTCAGTATTGCTACTGAGTCTAAACACACTCCTGGTACTCCTTTTATATCTAAAGCTACTCCTGACACTGCCACTGTTTCTAAAGATATTCCTGTTGTTGTAGCTAAAGCTACTCCTGATACTGCTGATACTTTTGAAGATACTCCTGATATTCTTATCGTATATAAAACTACTCCAGATATGAATGCTACTGTTTCTGAATATATAAGCGCAGGCATGCCTCTGTGACACCTCATACTGGTGCTATATCTAAGGATACTTCAGATACTACTGCAGCTGGTGCTTCTGCAGATATTCCAGTCATTTCTGTTACTGCTACTGCTACTCAAGCTGTGTCACGCTGTGTCACGCTGTGTCACGCTAAATCGTCCTGAGAACTACGTTAGGGGTACACGTGTCTGTGGATTGCTCAGTCACTTGCACGTTAATTTCACGAGCAAGCTGTTCCGTTGATCGGATCAGCTAGGACCCTCGTCGTCGTAACCGACGGAGTGCTCCTACTACTCCAGCTGTTGCTGCCTCCTCGTGTCTCCATTTTACATAGTAGTCAAAACTTTCAGGTCGACTCAACCAGTCTGCGTATGCTTCACTGAAAAGCTTTAATAAAGCAAAAGTATGTTCAACGGAGTTGTCTCTCGTTCATACCAAAATGATTAAAACAATGTTTGCTATTGTACTTCTATTTGCGGTGGTATTCACTTGGAGTGGGTTGAGCCTGCTCCAACCAACGAGTTCATCACGCTCCTCACGAATGCTGATCACATCCAACGGTCGAAATTGCGCGGACGTCCGTAGCCGTCACTCGTCACTCGCTGTTGAGGTGTAGAGTTCATGTTCGGAGTTTCAGTAAGAATACAAGCTCACATGTGGTCCCTGGTCAGATGCATACACACTTTGAGATAGTATGATCCATAGCAGCTCATCTTGCCATTGATTATCGACCATTGCAGAGGATTCACTGACAAAGTCATCGCCGATTATCGGAGCAGACGTATTCTGGGTTTGAAGCGGGTTCCGGAGACATGCTTTTACAAAAGTTAAGGGGAACTTCACTCCCAGTGATCTTCCAGCACACCAGACACCAACCGGAATTTCTGATAGTGCCCGTGCTATTGCTAGATAGTAAATGAACCTAGACTAGGTTTATCCGTCCTTTGGTCAGATCTTGTTTTTAGTCCTGCTGGATTTCTCGCAACCCTGGTCACCAGGCACTAGTTTGGTCGCCGACGACTTGGCCATGCAACAGGCTGTACTGGATTCCATGTTACCTGTAGCACTCATGACTAGACAATATAAGTTAATACTATCTTTCCTTTACCACATAATTCTTTATTATTGAAAGGCGGCGAGCTGGTAGAAACGATAGCGCACCGGGCAAAATGCTTGGCGGTATTTCGTCTGTCTTTATGTTCTGAGTTCAAATTCCGCCGAGGTTGACTTTGCGTTTCGGGGTCGATAAATTAAATACCAGTTGCGTACTGAGGTCGATCGAATCGACTGGTCCCCTACCCCAAAATTTCGGGCCTTGTGCCTAGCGTAGAAAAAAATTCTTTCTTATTGAACGTTTAAATGTTCATTACGTTAATTATATTAAAGAGTTAATTAACTGTTGTCTTTTTCATACGTATGGCCTCACTGTGTAAACCGCCTTTACGTATAAGTTAGTTTTAAGACACTTAATGCATTGTTCAGGTTATTGTTGTTGTTGTTGTTGTTTGGGTGTGTGGAATTTGAGAACAATCATAATTATTTCAGCATGCTTATTTCAATTAATTAATTATTGTTCGTATAACACTTTTGCATTACATGTTTAAGTAGAACTCCTCAGATATGCAGCATATCGTCATCATCATCATCATCATTGAACCACAGATACTCTTCTTCTTCTTCTTCTTCTTCTTCTTCTTCTTCTTCTTCTTCTTCTTCTTCTTCTTCT
>NC_142932.1:2752237-2764737 GCF_046866305.1 Octopus bimaculoides | reverse complement strand
TAACCAAATGGTTCCAGTTCAGCCTTGCTGCGTGGCACCTTGGGCAAGTGTCTTCTCCTATAGCCTCCAGCCGACCAAAGCCTTGTAAGTGGATCTGGTAGAGAGAAGCTGAAAGAATTCCGTCTTGTGTGTGTTACATATATATATATATATATATATATATATATATATATATATATATATATATATATATGTATGTATGTATGTTTGTATGTATGTATGCATATAAAATTAATATGAACAGCAGTTTGCGATGTTTCACCCCAGTCGCGTATATATGTGTGTTTGTCCCCGCTCCACCGCTTGACTACCGTTCTTGGTGTGTTTATGTCCCCGTAACTTAGTGGTTGGGTAAAACAAAAACCGTTAGAATAAGTACCACGTTTAAAAAAAAATAATAAGTACTGGGGTCGATTCGTTCAACTAAAATTCTTCAGTTCTAAAATGCTCCAGCATGGCCGCAGTCTAATGATTGAAACAAATAAAGGATTAAAAATAAAAGATAAAACACGGGAAACCAGTGCGCCCGTCTTGGCCAGGTGTGTATCAGCTAAAATCGTACACGCATAGTGGTCATGGTAGTATTTAATATGGCAGATTTTCAATACGAGCGTAAAATTAGGCATGGCAGACGTAGCTACAAATGTGAAGCATTCCTATAATTTATTCCCCGCGTACGTTTCACCATTGTGGCCATTTGTATTCTCTGCAGTGGCTATTTGTATTCTCTTGACTTACCGTCTCTAAAACTACAATATCCACTAGATGAATCTATTGATTCCCTACTTACAATTAAAGCATTAGGGCACGAATGATATTGAAGCTATAAATATTCAGATTTTATAAATGTAATTGGATACTAAACCACAACAGTTCTTCAGGAAGATGCTTTATTGCTATGCGTTTTTGTTTCAGCATCCAATGGCACTTGGAACGCCATCTGTAGAGAAAATAAATAATCTTTATGGTGAAACGTACACAGAGAACAAATGATATGAACTGCATCTTGTGTTTATCATACTCCCCCCCACTACATTTGCTCTCTTTATCATAACCGATAAAACTGTTCAGTGCAGCAGTAACTGACTCGCATTAGTAGGAGTAGCCTAAAGGCAGCGAGATGGCAGAGTCGTTAGAACGTCGGAATAAATGCTTAGCGGCATTTCGTCTGTCTGCACTTTCTGAGTTCAAGTTCCACCAAGGTCGACTTTACATTCCATCTTTTCGGAGTCGATAAAATAAGTACCAGTTGAGTACTAGGGTCGATTACATCGACTGTCCTCTTCCCCCAAACTCCAGGCCTTGTGCCTATAGCAGAAAGAATTTTTAGAATTATGATACTTTACGTGGTGTTCTAAACTCACCAACAGCGGTCGTACATCTAACTGCACACCACAGAAACACTATATACAGGGTGTCCCAGAATTAATTATCTATTAAAAAAAAAAAGTTTATAGAATTTTTATATTTATTAATTATGCTACAAAGACAAATAGATTAATAAATCTTATGTGAAAACTTTACATAAAATTTTCAACATGTGCTCCGCTTGTATCCTTCGAAATCAATCCTTAGAATTGCAAAACACATTTTGAAGCATTTCAAGAGTTGTCACCTGTACTGCTAACTGAATGTGTTCTTTAAGTTCAATTAAACCATTGTTCCATTCTGGGGATGGAGACAAAGAAAATGATCGCAGCCAAATTAAAAAAAGCTGTCTCATGGACAGATGCGGATTCCAATTGGAATGAAAATTCTAAAATTATAAACAAAATTCAAAATTTATACATTTTTAACATATACTAAACGTGATAAGCGTAAATAAAAGTGAGTTTTAAAAAAATCGTCCAAATTCACTGAAATAGCTAATTTTGGGACACCCTATATAAATAAATGAATAAATAAATAAATATATATGTGTGTGTGTGTGTGTGTGTGTATCTACACATATATACCATCGTGCCTAGAAGGACGAAAAACGAAGTTAACCTCTGTAAGATTTATTTGAACTTGTCGTGACTGGTAACTGCCAACCATTTTCATAGCACTTTATTGCTTTTACCACTCAATCATCTTCCGTCTCAGTGTTGATAATAATGAATACTATGGTCTAAATTTAGGGAAATGTACTGAAGTCAATTTAACTGAGCCCTGTATTTGCTACCCTTTTGCAATTTTGCTGTTCTCTCATCTAGTGTTTATAGTAATATAAAAATATAACAAGTAGCCATTTATCATTGATATACATTAAACGTGATAATGACAACAATTTCTTCCATAAGTGGATGATAATTCATAAGCAGACGATATTTTTTGACAGACAGCCACCGCCAAACAGTATGGCTTCTACAAACGGCTGGAGACACGTAGTTCAACAGGCGTAGTGGTGGACAGCAATGCTAAAATTATAAGTATAGTGACATTAAAAATCTTTAAATGAAACAGAAGTAGTTTGGCCTGAGTGTTTGTTTATTTTGATACAGAGGTCAAAGAAAGATTTGGATCTCTGAAGGTCAATGAGTTTAAGAGTGGAGGAAAGGATAAGAAAATGATATAGTAAAAACAAAGAATAAAGACGAAAAAACAAATAAGATAGGAGATCTAACAGAAAGAGAATAAACTTCAATCAAATATATGCTTACAGGAAGAGTTATAAGTGAGATTGGGTGGCCAGCATCATGTTTGTTCTACTGGAAATGAAACCCCTACTTTAGCACAATTTCCAGACTGACAGTCTAAGGTTTTAATCCCCCGCCGGAATGTTGTATACAAACATCCTTACACTTGACAGACGCATCTAGTTTATTGACAATCTACCGTACGTTTGTGTGTGTGTGTGTGTGTGTGTGTGTGTGTGTGTGTGTGTGTGTGTCTATGTATGTATGTATGTACGTATGTATGTATGTACGTATGTATGTATGTGTGTATGTATATATGTCTTTGTAATGGTGTTTGAATATATGTATTCGCGTGAGTGTGAGGGAGAGAAAACTACGTTTTGTTGTTGATAATCTTTTACTTAAACTCCATCATACTTGTACATCAATCCATCAGTAAAAAACAAAACTGTAATTGGATGTGTCTTTTTTAATGAGAGACCGTGGATCTAACGTGGTCTTTGACAGAACAAACTCAAACTGACGAAGATATATTCGCAGTAAGGTATCTTAAAATCTTAAAGTACGCTCGTGTGAAATATTGATGGGTCAAACGCTCTTGTCCATATCTGACAATTAAGATTATTGTTGGCACCATAATACATAAAAATGTCTACAGAATGGCCTCCATAAATTTTGTTGGGAGGGAAATGTAGTGGATTTAACTGATATCAGTAGATAACTGGTACATATTCGAGTACAAGGGAGTCAAGAAAGGAACCTTTCTCATCAACACGGGAGTCACTCCACATTTGCTCGACTTGTTATAAATAACAGCAAAAATTTTTTTCCAGATGATGCCATATTATCTTAAAAAGTTGGAAGAAGACATCGAATAATATATTCTTTGAAACATTACGCCTGTAAGAAAAAATAAAATAAAAAAAAAAGAACGAGTGGTCACGGTTGAAATGTCTTTGATCATAGGTTTGGAGTGTCAGAGGTGGACTGGGGATAAAAAAAAGACGACGATGGCTTCCTGTGTTTGACTCCAGGGCATCGGATGAGGGGGTCAATTATGAAATAAGATAATTATTTCCACGCTAGGCATAAGACATGAAATTTGGAAGGAGGGCTATTTATTTCATCGACCCCGAGAAAATGAAACGCGCAGTCAGTCAACTTCGGCGGAATTTGAACTCAGAGCGTAAAGACGAACAAAATACTGTTAACCATTTTTGTCTGTCATGCTAACGAGTCTACCAGTTCGCCAACTTGTTATGCATTAGTCGACAATTTAAAATAATGTCAGAGGAAAATTTTTTCAAGAGTTGCCATCAGTATGAAAAGCATAACTAACATGACATCTAAAAGAAAACAATTCCCAAAGCAATTTATCAGCATTATTAATACTAGCGGGACCCGTGAATATTTCACGGAAGTAATGGTAAACTTACTGGGTTATTTCTGAAAACTTTATCCCCAAAACCTGAAAGCGTGGCCTGTGTAGTGTTTGTATCAAAAGATCGTCGCTCATCTGATAATCATTGAAAAGTGAAAGAAACTGGAATACGATGATTACTTAATGCACTTTAAGTATATACTTTATGCACAATTTTATAGACTTAATACACAGCATTCTCCCTTTTTCTCTCTTGCTCTTCGCTTCACCATCTTTTTCTCTCTCCTTTCTCTTTCTCTCTTCACCTTACCCTTCAACTAATCACATGAAAGCATTACAGTTGGGTTAAGTAACGGAGAAAAAAGAAACTTAGTTAAAAAAAATTACACATTTCACACCCCACAACCTATACCTCACCCTCTTCTCCCATCCCTTCTCCCTCCCTCCCCCTTCAACAAATCCTGTGGAAGCGTTACGGCCGGGCCAACTGAAGATTCGGCTGTTTTACCTTCTCTGGAAGCGGAAATAACTTCAATCCATCAAGAAATTTTCTTGTATGGTATTTAATATATTCCTTTTCATCTTTGCTTACAGTCTATCTCTCTCTCTCTCTCTCTCTCTCTCTCCCTCTCTCTCTCTCTCTCTCTCTCTCTCTCTCTCTTTCTCTCTCTCTCTCTCTCTCTCTCTCTCTCTCTCTCTCTCTCTATCTATCTATCTATCTAAATTGAACTTAGAACGCAAAGAATGGGAACGAGAGATATGGAGTACATTCCGGAAAGTTAAGTTGTGTCTGCCATTCGATCACAGAACATTCGCACTTGTGATTGTCTTTTATTTCATTCCTCACGTTGTTGTTCAACTCCAGCTGAGCTCAAAACGAACACATCTGCGCTTAAAGAGAAGCCAGTCGTACCAATCACCGCCTTTCCTTTCCTTTTTTTTTTCAAGCAGTGAATTGGCAGTCATAGAACAAAATATCTGGCTATATTTATTCTACTTTCGTGCAGTTTGCATTCAAACCACTCGAAGTCAAATTTACTTTTTATTCTTTCGGGGTCGATGAGTAAAGTACCAGTGTAGAGCGGTTGACTAGTAGAATCGTTAAAATGTTAGATGGGATGCTTTGCGGTTTTTGATCCGCATCTAAGCGTTCTGAGTTAAAACCTTACCTTAACCTATAACTGTGGTCGCTCGTTTTAACACCAGCAATTAGCCCTTGGGTACCTTTAACAGAATCCACTCTATTGTAATCATTCGGCCGCATCCCCAATTTGAAAATACTTTACTTCTAATCTCCTACAGTTCTTGAAAACCCAGAGATAAGTTCTGGGTCCTATCCTTCTCTCGTAAATAAATAGTTTTAAAAAATGAGTAAAATAATCCTTGATAGGGTAAAGACCCCCATCCTACTTCTGTCATGAACGACCATGGGATTGCACTAAGAAAGTTACTCTCCGAAGCACAAGTCCGGGCAAGGTTGTTTGTAGAAGACCAGCGATCGCCCATGCATATCAGCCTCCTCTCTCCACGCCAGCGATGTTATCCAAGGAAAAGGCCGATACAGCTTGGTACCAGTGACGTCACAACTCATTTCTACAGCTGAGTGAACTGGAACAACGTGAAATAAAGTGTCTTGTTCAAGAACACAACGCACAACCCAACTCAGGAATCGAACTCACTATCTCATGATTGGGAGCTCGACACTCTAACCACTGAGCTATGCGCCTTCACGGATACGCACAATTTATATCCAGGATTACTTTACCCTTTTCTTAAAGCAGTAAGGAATGATTTTATGGAAATTTAATTCCAATTTGACGCATATATTTGGTTCGTGATTCTCCAAGTAATTTACCTCGCTGGTGCCGAGTTCATATCCCAAGCCATTGGGGTCTAATTTTAGTAGAAGTTCATGGGGCAATCTAGGTACGTACACACACACACACACACACACACACACACACACACACACACACACACACACACACACACACACACACACACACACACACACAAGGCGGCGAACTGGCAGAAACGTTAGCACGCCGGGCGAAATGCTTAGCGGTATTTCGTCTGCCGCTACGTTCTGAGTTCAAATTCCGCCGAGGTCGACTTTGCCTTTCATCCTTTCGGGGTCGATCAAATAAGTACCAGTTACACACTGGGGTCGGTATAATCGACTTAATCCGTTTGTCTGTCCTTGTTTGTCCCCTCTGTGTGTAGCCTCTTGTAGGTAGTAAAGAAATAACACACACACAAATATATATGCGGTGAGATCATATATATGCAGAGGGCGCTGATCTGACATATGTTGCGTTTGTGAGTTTTAAAACTAGAAGAAATTATCTCTTTCTTAGTTTGACCACATCGGATTTCTTCTAGAGAGGAAATGGTCGGATTTGAACTCACAACTCACAACCCAAAGAGCTAGAATAAATACCAAAGGCCACTCGGTCCAATATTCTTACACTTCCGCCATTCCACCGCCCTGGATTGGTGCTTTTAACTTTTATCGACCCCTCACCCCCATTCCACTCCATATATTTCAGTTGAGCAATGAAACTGGGGAAACGAGTTTATTGTTCGTTAATAGAATGGACTTATTAAAATGAATAGACTTTTCAATGCCTGGGGTACGTGGGAAAGTTCATTTAAATAAAAGTAATCATTGGTAGTAAAGAGGTTGTGGAAAACTGCGGCAGGGTGGGGATTTGACCGGGGAAATCTGGCTGTTATTTCTTGCAGGCCGAGCGACAGGTTAGTCGCTCACTCGTTGACACCATATTGATTGTGTTAGCTGTAACCTGCGATGGTGAATAGAGAAAGAGAGAGAGAGGGAGAAGAGGTGAGAAAGTGCGTGCGTGTGTGTGTGTGCGTGTGTGTGTGAATGAGTAGGTAAACCCCATTAATTAAGGGTGAATCAACACTTGCATACCCTACTAAATAAATGAGTCACCACCACTACTACTGCTACTACCTACTACCACTACCGCATCCTCAAGCACCACCATCAACGCCATTACATATCCCGCCCCTACCCCCAAAACAACCATCAGCACCATCATCACACTACCACCATGACTACCGTCATCACGACGACGACGACGACGACTAAAACCACCAACACCACCGCCTCCACCACCACCACCGCCTCCACCACCACCACCGCCTCCACCAACACCACCGCCTCCACCACCACCACCGCCTCCACCAATCTCCGCTACTATCCCTCACTACCACTACGATCACCAACATCTGCATCATAACCATCATCATCACCAGAATCATCCCTACCACCAGTAATCATCATTACCATCATCATCATCATCAGTAGCAGCAGCAGCGGCACCACCACCACCACCACCACCACCACCACCACCACCACCACTACAACCACCAGCACCATCATCTTCACCAGTTATTACACTATTACACACAGAGTGCTCAGTTCACTGAAAGTTGAAAGTGTTGTTGTTTAGCCCTAGGCCAGTTCTGAACGAGTAGACCTATGATCAAAAAGTACCATCCATAACAAACTTCATTGAATTTTCAGGCAAGATATCAAGACGTATTAAAAAGTTTCTGACTTCCGTTTCGACATGGTAAGGTATTGTTTAAGGGAATTTGGATGCTTTTTCCTCGAAAGCTGAGCGATCATAGAGGGATATTCTCAGTGATTCAATCTGTGGTAAGTAGGTTCCAGTTCGATGGTGGGGTTGCTTTCTTTTTTCGGTGTTTTGTCAGGACGGAGGAAATCATCCATGACCTTCTTCAGGATCTCTTAGACTAGTGGGAACGAATAGGAACGAAAAGCATCTTCTAACCATGAGATCAGACTCCAATGCTTGCAACTGAACAGGCTAAAAAAAAAGAAAAACTGCCAGGAGACCAAAGGGCAGTGAAAAACCGAGTGATGGAGTAAGTCTACCATGCAGCGGCGGGATTTGAACTCAGAAGACAAAGAGTTGAAACAAATACCGCAAGGTGTCCTATCCGACGCTCTGATAATCCCCTTGGTCCACTTGTAGACTAGACAGGCACTTTATATATCGACTCTCGAAGAATAAAAGGCAAGTTTGATTTCAGCGGGATTTGATCTCAGAATGCTAGTAATCAGAGCAAATACTATAAGGCATTTTATCTATGGCCGTAAAGACCGCCAACTCGATGGAGGCTGTTGTTGTTATTGTTGGAAGGTGATGGTGGCGACAGAGGTTGTGGTGGTAGTGTTAGTGGTGGAGGGAATGGGTTGTTGTTGTTGTTGATCGTGGAGAAGTGCCGAGGGTGCCGCTGCTGTTGTTGTTGTTGTTGGTGGTGGTGGTAGTAAAGATGGTGTTATAACCATGGCGTTGTAGATGTTGCTTAACACTAGGCTAGACTCATGCCCAAGGACAATGCAGCTTTAACTATAGGTCTGGTTGTTCAGGGGCGACCTGGCAGCAGGAGCAACAATAAACACTACCACATCAATAATAAAAACAACAGCAGCAACAACTTTCACTATAACTTCACCACCAACAAAAAGGAAGCAATAACAACAACCACTACAAGAACATACCAGTTTCTCACACTTCTATAGACCACATTTAACTCTAAATATACAAGACACAAACCATGAGACACCGTACCCACATTTATTCAACATGCGTGACATAAACTAACGCACTATATTTACAAACACTGCATTAAGAGAACCACAGTTCTAGCAATCTCAGCTTTCATACCATCACATTTGACGCATGATTTTCTGCACCTACTTTCACTTTCTATCTTACATTTATTCTATTCTTAATTTCAATATTCATTTATTTTTCTTTATTTCTTTCTACTTTTCCTTCTATATTTCGTTCTTGATTTCCCTTCTTTCTATCGTTCTTTCTTGTTTTCAATCTCTTTTTTTTTTGTCTTTTTCTTAATTTTCATTATCCTCTTCATTTTTATTTTTGCTTCAATAGTTCGCTTCTTTTTCAAAATCTTACGGAAATATATTATCAATATTTCCGATTTAATATTGCTTTCTTTATCTTTTTTTTCATTAAAATTATTGAATGTCTTTTTTCTTAAACGTCATTCCCTTCCTCTCATTAAGCTATCTTCTCTCTTCTCCACCACCACCACCACCACCACCGCCGCCGCCGCCGCCGCCAAAATCACCACCACCACCACCACCACCACCACCACCACCACCACCACCATAATGCGCATTATCTCCACTATCATTTACAACATCTCTATCAGCGCATAATCAACACCACACGCATTATCACCAACCAGTACCATTGTAGCCACCATCATAATTATCATGCTCCTCTTTTTCTCTTCACCACCACCACCACCACCACCACCACCATTACTACCACCAGCAGCCCAACCACCACCACCACCACCACCACCACCACCATTACAACCACCAGCAGCCCAACCACCACCACCACCACCACGACCGCTACCATCGTCATTATCAATACGGAAGGTGAAGTGAGGAAAATGGCATTTGAAATGTTTTTCCTCTAGATGCAAATATATAGAAATATTATTAGGAAAAAAATGGAGTTAAAATAATTCCTTTATTATTATTATTATTAATATTAATATTATCATTTTGTTTCTATGACTACAAAAACAGCAACAACAACGACAATAATAATAATTATTTCAATTTTTTGACACAAGGGCAGCTTGGAGGAGGTGGGCATGAGTCGATTACATCGCCCCCAGTGTTCAATTGGCACTTATTTTATCGGCCCCGAAAGGATGAAAGGCAAAGTCGACCTCGGCGGAATTTGAACTCAGAACATGAAGACAGACGAAATGCCGCTAAGCATTTCGCCCGGCGTTTTAAAGATTGTGCTAGCTCGCCGTCTACTACTACTACTACTACTACTACTACTACTACTACTACTACTACTGCTACTACAATAATAATAATAATAATATCAGTCATATTAATTTTAATTATATTTTAATCTGTCAAGAAATTAAATTAAACAAGCTTCAATAAACGCAAAAATGTGAAATTATATATATATATATATATATATATATATATACATACACATGCACACACACACACATGCACATGACTCTGTGTGTATGTGGGGGTGGGGTGGTGGTGGTGACTGTATGCATATAAACAGAACGGGGAACCCCCCCCCCCCCCCCCCCCAATAAATTTGGAAAACGATATGGCGGCTTGCTGTGAGTAACATGCCAAACACTTCCGGAGTTTCATTTTCTGTCATTTCATTTTTCCCCTCTTTTTGTACCCTCTTTATACTCGCTTCACTTCTTTTTAACTCGTACATTAACACACACACACACACACACACACACACACAAAAGAAAATACACATACACGTATAAAAAAGAATGCACATATACACTCACACACATATATACACACACACACGCACACGTACACACAGCATATGCACGCATATACACACTGGAAGCTCTGGAACCCTATTCATCGTAACCGACAGAATGCCAGTATATAGACATAGTGCATATACATATGCACATACATAAATACACCCCCGCCGCATATATACATTTGCCAAAAAATGAATAGATTTCTATTCATTCTTTTGCAAATGGCTTTTCTTATAACTTTTCCACTTTGATAATTAGATATAATTATCAAAGTCGAAAAATGATCAGAAAAGCCATTTCTATTAACTGTTTTTTCAAATATATAATACAGTACCAAGGACTTTCTATTTCTTATTCTACCATATATATATATATATATATATATATATATATATATATATATATATATATATATATATATATATATATATATGCATATATAAGCGGTGCTCCAGGATGGTCGCAGTCAAATGACTGAAACAAGTAAAAGAATAACAGAGCAAAGGAATATATATATATATATATATATATATATATATATATATATATATATATATATATATATATATATATATATATATATACACACACACCCACGTACATATGTATGCGTCTATATGCGCGTGCGTATATGTGTGTGTTTGTATGTGACGCTGCTCCCCGGTTTGTTGACGTAAATCCTTTCTTCCAGGCATCCATGATTGGGACCTTCTTTTGCGCCCGGCCATTCAAAGTAGACCTCACACATGGTTCCAGCAAGATGTGGCAACAGCTCATACCGTAAGAGAAACAATGCAATTGCTACGGCAGTGCTTTGGAAAGAGAATAATCTCCCGCTATGCCAATGTCAACTGGCCTTCATATTCCTCAGGCTTGATTAGTCTGGATTTTTTCTTGTGGGGATACCTGAAAGAGAGGGTTTACGCCAACAAACCGGAGCACTTGGTGCAACTGAAGGAGAACATCAATAAAAAAGTCAGAGAAGTCGGGCCCGAAACTCTCGAGGCTGTTATGATCGATTAAATAAGTACCAGTTACGCATTGGGGTCGATATAATCGACTTAATCCGTCTGTCTGTCCTTGTTTGTCCCCTCGTGTGTAGCCCCTTGTGGGCAGTAAAGAAATAAGAAACACTAGCACGCGGGGCGAAATGCTTAGCGGTATTTCGTCTGTCTTTATGTTCTGAGTTCAAATTCCACCGAGGTCGACTTTGCCTTTTATCCTTTCGGGGTCGATAAATTAAGTACCAGTTGTGTACTGGGGTCGATCTTCCCCCA
The DNA here is from genome assembly GCF_046866305.1 of Octopus bimaculoides. Taxonomy (NCBI): domain Eukaryota; kingdom Metazoa; phylum Mollusca; class Cephalopoda; order Octopoda; family Octopodidae; genus Octopus; species Octopus bimaculoides. The sequence continues at coordinate 2,753,089 of NC_142932.1, read as the reverse complement.
AACTTTCGGGCTTTGTACCTAGAGTAGAAGAGAAAAACATATAAAAACATAATTTAGTCAATTATGTTTTTATAGAAAAAAAAAAAATTAATTGAATAATTAATTTATTTATTCAAATAATTCTTACGAAAAAATAAAATGCTCTCCAATTGGAGTAAAGCTTGCACTGGAGGCGGCGGAGGTGGCGGAGGTGGCGGTGGTAGTGGAAGGTGTTGATGAGTTTTGCAGAGCGCCTTGTATTTAGAGTCGGAACAAGAAGCAACTAATGATGGAGGCGGCGGCGTTGTCGATGGCAGCGACAGTGGAGATTCAGATTTTGGGCGGGGTGGGTGTCGGTGTCGGTGGAGGGGGGAGAATGAGATCAGGGTTGGTAGAAGGGATAATCTATGTCATGATAAAGTATTCTAGAATTGCATCAGAAATTTAAAGCCCCTGTCAGTTCTATTTGAATTTTTAAGCCTGTTTATTTACACCTGACTCGACCATTATTCGGGGTTATCGAAGGATATGTAAATGTTTAATTAGTTAGAATAAGGGTTCGTTTCCTACTCTCTGCCACATACTCTTCCCTTCACTCTTTCCATTGAACCCCCTCCTTTCTTTCTCTCTTATATAAAAAAAATATATTCTATTGTGTCTTTTGCACGTTGAGTATTATTTTTTTATTTTTATATATTTTTAAAAAATTTTATCTGCCTCAAATGATTTGTTTTCGGTGTAATTGAAAGGTTTTGCTGGAGCTGGGGCTTTTTTTGTTGTTGTCCCTGTGGCAAATACAGAGATCGTCATCATCGTCGTCATCATCGTCATCACCAACACCACCACCACCAATATCGTCGTCGTCATGGTCAT
>NC_142932.1:2704737-2737237 GCF_046866305.1 Octopus bimaculoides | reverse complement strand
CTGGAACTATCCCTGGACGTCATTAGTAATGGCGCTACTGCTGGCGTTCGTGATCACACCGTTTCTTCAGCTTGTGCATTTTGTCCTCTATCATATACGTTGCTTTTTGTTTCGAAAGATTTATGGTCATGAATATATATACAGAAGACGGCCTTCTGCCTTGAAAAAGACAATTTCAACAGACACAAATGGAAACACCAAAGATTTTGGTGTTTTACCGAGAGACGATTCAACAGCGCCTATGATTTCCACAATTATACCGATGGCTACTGAGCATTTAACTCCTATAAAAATAGCCCTACCAATACAGACGCTTTACATTCCAGAAATTTCCAGGATTTAATCCCTCACGCGTTGCAAACAAAGAAAACAAATATAAAAATATTTGCAATATTTTGTTTCGTCACTTTATGTTCTGAATTCAAATCCCTCCGAAATAAACTTTGCCTTTCATCCTTCCAGAATCGATGAAATAGAGCACCAGTATAGTACTGGAAATTGATTTAACTAACTGTATATCCTTCCTACCAAAATGTGTGGCCTTGAACCTATCTTAGAAATCATCGTCCTCATCATCATCATCATCATCATCATCATCAATTATTATTATTATTATTATTATTATTATTATTATTATTATTACTATTATTATTGAGTAATGCCAAAGAGAGAATTTAAATGCAGTTTTGATACCAGGCGAAGCATTCAACATTTGAGAGCTAAATCTCGTGACGCAAAATCGCTGTTTGCTTTATTTTTGAACTGAATCGCTCTGATACAAATCACCACAAGCTTTTCTTTTCTTTTTATTTTTATTAAGCTTCTGATGAGCATATTTATTGTCTGGCAGAGGGGACAAGAGCTTTCGGAAAGCTTGACCTGATCCAATGTACATATGCAAACTATTGTGAAGGCGTATGGACTAGTAGTTTACGCGTTCGGCTCCCGTTCATAAGGTCGTGGTTTCAATTCTTGGAACGCGCGGCATGTTGTCTCTTTAAGCAAATCGCTTCAATATCACATTACCCCAGACTTCTCAGCTGTCATAAGCTCCAATACAATCCGGGAGCTGGTGCAGCCGCCTTTATCTTCAGTTGTACCTTCCATCGTGACTGTGTCGTTGGATCAAGGCTAAAGAGAGTCTAAGATCTGTCTACGTCTGCTCGCCGCTGTGTAGGTATATAAAAAGAATTAGAGAAAGCACGGTACTTGTTACTAAGTGATACTCGTTCGCGAGTGACTGTTGGCTATAACATACTGTACTGCGCTATACAAAACTCTCACTGGTTCCAGGTTACACACTTTCGTTAAACCAGGCCTTATTGAAACTCAGTATAATTAATTTTGTATTACTTTTGTTATTTTCGGCGGGTTCTGTTGTATAGAACGAAATGCCTTAAAATGGATAGGCTAAAAGCTCAAGTCTCACTTGAAGTAACAGCAAATATATCTATCTGCGTGGGTGGAGAGGGTACACAATAAATTCGCTTGATTTTGTCTTTCAACATCCTAATGTATGTAAATATATGTAAATACAAATGTATATATGTATATATATGTATACGTATATATGTATATAATACATATAATATATGCGCATGTATGTGTATGTGTATGTGTAATAATTGAAATGAGGATATGAGAAATTCTGATTGATGTTACAATCGTTTCAGTAAACGAACAATTTTTTATTCTATTTTATTTTATGCGTATTGGACTATACCTTGGATTTGCAAAGTAGTCCCTTTTATAATCTACTGGAATTTAACTGATGTTTATTCCAGTTAACTGAACACTATACTAACCAGGTTATTTCACGAAATGGTATCGAGGTGATAGCATGGATTATAATTATCCCTCAAATTTTCTTATGTATTTGTATATATATATATATATATATATATATATATATATATATATATATATATATACATATATATATATTACATATATATATATATATATATATATATATATATATATATATATATATATATATATATATATATATATGATTGACCGTTGACTGAACACTATTCAATTTTTTTTCTCCGTGTTTTTCTCCTTGTCTCCGTATTCTTTCTGTTGAAGAGCGTAGCTCGAAACGTCAAAGACTTTCCGTATTCCCGAGCGTCATACTAATATATACTTTTGTTATTTACACCACCTGTCCTCGTCTGTTGTTATTTTTTGTATATTCTCCCATATATATATATATATATATATATATATATATATATATATATATATATATATATATATATAAATGACATTGAATAAGAATGAAGACACGTGATTTATACACGACATTCAGTTAATCAAATATATGATGAAAATAGAAAAAAAAGAAAACAACAACAACAACAACAAAAACTGACCTATATCTCAATCAACACTGTAGATCAGAATGTTGGGAAACACTCGTGCATGAACTAAATGTTCGTACGTGTAATCTCAGCGTGATCCTATGCAAATTACACACGCGAAATACAGCTATGCCACCTGGTGACGAACAGGAACTAATCCGACTTAAGCATTGTTTTGTGAAGAAGAAAAAAAAGAAAAAGCCCAAGACCCAAAGTGAAGCTTATATCTAAAAATCTTCTCCAGATTCATCCACCACCCTAAATAACACATCCCATAAATCTGAATCAGGAACGTTCTATGTGGTTGCACGATCTGCTAGAAAAAGGAAATCAAAACTCCCTCAAATCACACTCCACCGTGCTACAAAAAAGACACATTGGATAGTGTAGGCATAAATATCTCCGCAAATAAATAAATGAATATAGAGATAAAAATGTAAAAATAAAGGAAACAAAATGACGAGATGGTCAATACTTAAGTGCCTTTTTCCATAGGTCTGCTCGATCAGGACGACCCTGTGGCTAAACAACAACAACAACAGCAACAAATACTTATCTACAGTTCTATATTTAAGACATGAGGAATTATGTACATTATTTACGTTATTTACATTATTTACATTCGACGGATATTTGTCCTCATCTTGTTTGTTGTTAACACAACGTTTCGGCTGATATACCCGCCAGCCTTCTTCAGGTGTCTTGGGGGAAATTTTGAACCTGGGTTCAAAATATCAGTCGAATGTAAATAATGTAAATAATGTAAATAATGTAAATACTTATCTTTCTCAATGCCGCTCTGGGCGTTAGATCGATGTGGATTCATTGAAAGACCACTGACATCGTACTTACTCAGATACTGACCACATAGTATCCTCCTCTTCCATTCAACTCCGTCAGCTTGTAATACTGACTTTTCCTTTCATCCTTTCGAGGTCGATAAAACAAGTACCAGTTGAACACTGCGGTCAATGTAATCGATTTAAACCTCAACACCCAGATTTGCTGGCCTTGTGCCAAAATTTGAAGCCAATATTTAGTTATGTCAAGGCGGTGAGCTTGCAGAATCGTTAGCACGCCGGACAAAATGCTTAGCGGCATTTCGTCCGTCTTTACGTTCTGAGTTCAAATTCCGCCCAGGTCGACTTTGCCTTTCATCCTTTCGAGGTCGATGAAGTAGGTACCAGTTGAGTACTGGGGTCGATGTAATCAACTTAGCCTTTCCAAAAATTTTCTGGTCTTGTACCAAAATTTGATACCGGCGGTGGGCTGACAGAACCTTTAGCATGCCGGACATTTCGTCTGTCTGAGCTCAAATTTCACCGCGGTCGACTTTGCCTTTCATCCTTTAGGGGTCGATTAAATAAGTACCAATAAAGAAGCAAAACTTCTGACCCTGTGCCAAAATTTGTTACCGTTATTTCGACCACTAATTCCGAAGAGGTCGGCTTTGCCTGCCATCCTTTCGGGGTCGATAAGATAAGCTGCAGTTGAAAACTGGGATCGATATAATCGATTTCTCACCTACTCTCTTAAAATTACTGGGCTTGTGCCAAAATTTGAAACCGTTTAACAGGCAGCGAACTGGTAGAATCGTTACTCCGCCGGACAAGATGCTTAGTGGCTTGTCTACCGGCTTTACGTTCTGAGTTAAAATGCTGCCGAAGTCGACTTTGCCTGTTATCTTTTCGGTGTCAATAAAATAAATATCAGCAGAACAATGAGGTTGATGTAATTGACTTACTCCTCCTCTCAAAATTTCGGGCTCTGTACCTATAGTAGGGTGGAGGCGCAATGGCCCAGTGGTTAGGGCAGCGGACTCGCGGTCATAGGATCGCGGTTTCGATTCCCAGATCGGGCGTTGTGAGTGTTTATTGAGCGAAAACACCTAAAGCTCCACGAAGCTCCGGCAGGGGATGGTGGCGAACCCTGCTGTACTCTTTCACCACAACTTTCTCTCACTCTTACTTCCTGTTTCTGTTGTGCCTGTAATTCAAAGGGTCAGCCTTGTCACACTGTGTCACGCTGAATATCTCCGAGAACTACGTTAAGGGTACACGTGTCTGTGGAGTGCTCAGCCATTTGCACATTAATTTCACGAGCAGGCTGTTCCGTTGATCGGATCAACTGGAACCCTCGACGTCGTAAGCGACGGAGTGCCAACAACAACCTATAGTAGGAAAAAATTATTGCGAGCTGGTGGAATCGTTACCGCGCAGGATAAAATTCTTAGCAGCCTTTCTTTCGACTCTTTACGTTCTATGTTCAGATGCCGCCGGAGTCGAAATTTGCCTTTCATTCTTCCGGGTTCAATGAAATAAGTACCTATTGAGAAATGGAGTCGATACAACCGATTTTCCCTTCCTTAAAAACTGCTGGCATTGTGCCAAAAATTATAAAGAATTATTTCTATCACTTACAGTTTCTATCTGCCTATACCAAAGTAGAAAAGTTCTTTCTGTTGTTGCTGTTGTTGAGCAGGCATGTGCTTAAAGACATTCCATCCATGACTATCTCGACATTTTAGAGTTAACTAGGACTATTTTATTCAATGTCTTTTTACTTTACCAGGACAATGGAGTGTGATTTTATGGGTATTTAACTCTGCAAAACCTTTCTCACTCTGTCATATGATGCATACTTACATACATACGTATGTACGTACGTGTGTGTGTTTGTGTGTGTGTGTGTGTGTGTGTGTGTGTATGTGTGTGTAGTTATATGTGTATAAATACACATACATATAAACACACACACGATACAATCTACAAATATATGTATGTATGTATGTATGTATGTATCTATCTATCTATCTATCTGTCTGTCTGTCTATCTATCTATCTATCTATCACCTAAAAACGAATGTTACTGTTGTTGGATTGTAAGAATTTAAGATTTAAACGTGCTAAATTAAGCAATATACCCTGTGGTCTCTCAACAATCTAAAGTGCCGAGGTGTTGATATATGCCAAGATGTTATACGATATTTGCCATAATATATTTATGGAGTAACTTGTTTTGGTCAAATTTGTTCATTTATATATATATTTTAATAAAATAATCTGAATAGAAAAATAACAACTTTCTTTGCGTTGCTAATTATTTTCTGTTAATTATTTTGCTTTGTTTGTTTTTTTTTTGTTTTTTTCTTTTTAATTGTTATATAATGTACACCCGTGCATATATACAGGTGCACGCAAACACGCGCGCACACGCACACACACACATACACACACACACACACACACGCACACACATTCACACGTACACAAACACAAAACCATATGCAAACTCGCGCGGGCGTTTATTTATATACAGAGTATAAAGAAACTAATTAGCACATTTTAAAGCCCCCCCCCCCACTCCACTCCACCCCAACCCAAAAGAGAAGAAAAACAAACTAAGATAAAAATATGAGCTTTTTTTTTTTTTATAATCAGGCACCAAAATGATTGCACAGCTAATAAGAAGCTCGTTTTGCAACCAAGAAGATTCAGTTTCAGTCAAACTACGCGGCACCTTGGTAAGCATCTTGTGGGTGAATTGCTGACGGTGCCACACAAAGGCACCTTGGGCAAGTGTTTTCTGTTATGGCCCCAGCCCAGGCTGACCAAAGTCTTGTGAGTGGATTTAGTAGACGGAAACTGAAAGATGCTCGTCGTGTCTATCTATCTATCTATCTATTTATCTATCTATCTATCTATCTATCTATCTATCTATTTATCTATCTCGTAGGCTTTTCTTTCCACGGCTAAACCTAAACTGTCCTCCCCTCTTTTTACACAAGAACATGACTGTGATACACGATCCGTATTGATCACTTTTTTCGATCCCTTTTGATCGAACTCCCCCCTTTTTCCCTTCCTACGATCCCTTTTGATCGACACACCCCTTTTTTTCCTTCCCCCCTCCCAAAAAGAAAAGCTCTACATTGTATTTGTCCCATCTTTGTTGAGCCCTGTATGGCTAATAAAAGAAATGTATCTATCTATCTATCTATCTATCTATTTATTTATCTATCTATCTATCTATCTATCTATCTATCTATCTATCTATCTATCTATCTATAGGCTCAGGATTCGTCTATATATAATTTAGACAACTTATGCCAGATTTGCAATAGCACTTCTGTAAACAGACCACCACAAAATACCCTGCGATGATATTATGGCAGTCTAGTTTCATTCAACAGCACCAAACCGCAATCACACAGAGGAAACAATCTTGCACGATCTTGCAGCATTTTACTATCTTTAATCACAAGCAATAAGATGGGTGCTGATGAAAGGGTAAAAGCTCCTGAAATATGCCCTATACGCCCATTACCCATTTTACATCTTCGATCTCATTGTTTGTTTATCAGATACGAAACGTCTCAGATACGAAACGTCGTAACAAATCAGAGCTGGCTATAATTTCTATGGAAAATCTGTTGAGATAACTTTAACAAGTGATGTAAGAGCACTGCTAACACAGTAGAACAGGGTATTGACTTATAAAAATGTTTAATAAAACTTTGTATTATATTATGGTCACATAACGAAATACTGTGTCCCTACAAGTCATTAATAACACGTAATAAAATTCAATCTCTGATATTTCATGACGACCACACATCTATATAACCATGAGAAAACTGAATCTAAAACGTGGACTTGCATTTCAGATTAAGAAAATACCCCGATTTTCAACAGGTGCAACTCATGTTAGATTACTTACTTAAGCTTTTTGCTCACTATGAAGCTTGGGCCATCGACCACTTATCTCCCCTGTTCTCGACTTTGGGCTGTCTTTTCTGCTTCTCTCCATTTGAATTCCTTCTTTTTCAGCTCTGCCTCAGCATCTCGCCTCTAGCTATATTTACCGTGTCCTTTCTCCCACGCCACTTTTGGGTTCCAGGTCAGGAACGTGTAATGTCGGATGTCGGCTTCTTTGAGATGGGAACCATAAATTCTCACTTGAGCTCCAGATTCTGGTCTTCCTTCCAGATTTTGCCGCATCGCGTCATATGTTTCCTCAGAGGAAGGCCATCCTCTCGCAGGTCTCGTTGCGTTTGAATTGTCATTCGACGCTTTCATAACTTTGACTTTTTCTAGGTAGGGCTGTTGGCTCTATTCAAACCAAATATTTAATATGGAAAAAGTGGTCCATATTAATATCTTACACCATTTGACTTGTCTAGCGCGTGAAGCAATACTCCGCCGGAATAGCTCTGAAGGTCGGTGAAGCACAGAAGCAACCATACTGCGACAGAGACTAGACCTGGTGCTAACACATTATATAACTGGTCATCTACTTTCAGCCGGAACACCCGATGCATACAAGCACAACTGATATACCCAGCATCTGAGTAATTTAAATTGATCTAACACACACACACACACACACACACACACACACAATCAAACACATATATATATATGTATATGTAAAGTATATATAATATGTATATGTATATGTGTATATATATATATATATATATATATATATATATATATATATATATATATATATATATATATATATATATATATAGATATAGATAGATAGATAGATAGATAGATAGATAGATAGATAGATATGCATATATATATGGGAGAATATACAAAAAATAACAACAGACGAGGACAGGTGGTGTAAATAACAAAAGTATATATTAGTATGACGCTCGGGAATACGGAAAGTCTTTGACGTTTCGAGCTACGCTCTTCAACAGAAAGAATACGGAGACAAGGAGAAAAAACACGGAGAAAAAAAAATACAAGCACAAACACACACACACATGTATACATATATGTACATATATATATACATATATATAGCAGCATATATCTACATACATTTAAATGAGCGCATCCACTAGGGTATATATGTATATATAACAATATATGAATAATTATATATGTATAATAATAATGATAATAATAGTAATAATAATAATAATAATAATAATAATAATAATAATAATAATAATGATAATAATAATAATAATACAGATAATATGTGAGTATATGCATATATACGTACATGTATGTACATACCTACATCTACATGTATATATGGATGCATATCTGGTTACAGGACGTCACAAAAAAACGTGCACAAAATGAGACACAGAACATAAACAGAGCACAGAAAGCATAGAGGCCACATAGAGAATATTTACTTCATCAGCTGCCACCGTTCTAAAACTAAGCGTTTTGAAGAGTTAGGGCATATATATATACATATATATATATATATATATATATATATATATATATATATATTTACATGTATATTTATACATACACATACACACACATACACACACATATATGCACACATATACATACTTATATGATATACACAAACATAACTAAATGTGTGTTTACGTGTGTGGCTGTAGGTGGATATTTATTGACAGATAAACACGCATTTATTGGTACGAGTGTACATGAGTGTGTATGAGTGGGATATATATATATATATATATATATATATATATATATATATATATATATATATATATATATATATATATATATATATATATATATATATATATATATATATACATATATCTTTATATATATATATTTATATATATACGTGCGCATGACTCAGTGCGTGTATTTGGAGAGTCTCTGTATAAATGCTGGTAACATGAATACATGTTCATAACCGCACGTTCGCGCGTACGCACGCACACACACACACACACACACACACACACACACACACACACACACACAAACTTTAACGCATATGGTTCATAAATCTTGCTTCGAATTTTGACATTGTCCTCCTTTAACTTTCGCGTCAGTACCGCTGGGTTGGTGCAGTGACAAGCAGCGCTGTAGCTTATTAATTTGGTTGATGACTTGCGTAGATTGGTCTTAACTAAACTGTTTGTGTTTTATTAGGAGATTATGGCGGTGTTGTAGTGTATGTAAGAAAGGGGATGTTCGTTGTGGTGGTGGCGGTGTCAGTGGTGTTGGTAGTGTTTGATGGAGCGATATTAGAAAACTGTTCGCGTCAATAAGTTAATTAATACTGCGGTTTCAATGAGTTTGTGGTGAATGTGGGGCATAAAGGCGGTGAAAAAAAAAGAAGATGGATGAGGGCGAGGAAGGGGAGGAGCAGGAGTAAGATGAAGATGAGGAAAGTAATGGAGTTTGTGGGGGGAAAAGCGAGAATAATAAAAGACATATTACACACATACGGGGGCCCGCACACACACACATATATGTATAGATACATGAGTATATACACACACACACACACACACACACACACACACACACATATATATATATATTAACATAGTCATATACACGCAAGATATGCATTCAAATGTATGAATATACATATATGTATTCATATATATGTATATTATATATACGAACTGCGTTCAAAAAGTATCCGACTTTATCTGTTCTTCGCAAATCTAATGCCGTGTGAGCGAAACTCTTTGGGTGGAAGGTGACGCTGCCTTTTCTGCACAATCGTAAATATTTTCGCACCGGTGAGCCACGTCTGTTCCCCGCTGTTACGCCTAAAGTACAGACGTGTAATGGGAACTCGTCGGATTTTCGTTTTCACGCAAAATGACCGAACGCAGCAGGCAGAGACCATGAACCCACGTCTCATCACCAGTGATGTTGGTCTTCATGAAGGCTGGGTCGTGGTTTGCACGGTCCAGCATATCCTGGGTGATTTCCACGCGGAATTGCTTCGACTGCTCTACATACAGCTTGGGGACGAATTTCGCTGACACTCTCCGCATGCACAAATCATCCGTTAAAGTGGCATGTACTGATCCTGTGCATATTCCCACTTCATGAGCAGTTTCCTGGATTGTTACGCGACGGTCTATCATGATTATTCACTGAACTCCCTCAACCGGCTTTTCGTTTTGACTTGTGGATGGCCTGTCTGAGCGTACTTCGCTCTCCACTGATCTGAGTTTTGCTCATGGTATCATCACCAAAGGCCTGCTAAATCTTCAGGATGGTTTGAACATGAGTATCACCAAGCTTTTGGCAAAACTTGATGCAATATCTCTGCTTGATGCGTTCGGTGAAAGCGACAATCCCACGAACGCGCATTACACGTCGTATGTGTGCCTGCGAACATATATGTATATATTCACACACACACAGAGGCAGACAGACACATAGATCCTACACATATGTATAGGCATGTATGCATGTATACATATATATATATATTTTATATATATATATGTATATATAATAGATTATATATATATATATATATATATATATATATATATATATATATATATATATATATATATATACATACATAAATACACACACACACACACACATATATATTTCTGTGTGTCTATGTGTGTATCTGACTGTCTGTCAATTTATAGGAAGAAATGCTATAGCATCTACATAAAATCTAAAAGTTACTTCTTGTGTAAGATTTTCCGAGGAAGACAATGGAAGTGCTTCCGTGTCTCTAGGTGCTTTCTTAAAGGAGCTACGGGTCCTCTTACAAAATGTTGCAAATAGTCCCCACTGAAAAGAAATGCCCGGTCTAAGAGAGATAACATACAAACACAAATATGCACAAATCCACAAATATGCACACACAAACACATAAATATGCAGAATACATAGATACATAGTTACATACACACATACATACACAAATACATACATACATACATACATATATACATACATACATACATACATACATATATACATATGTGCATAGAATTATTATGCTTTTATTCGTTTCATATTTATATCTTCGAGACACCAGGCTATTCGTCTAAGAAAAGGTATTTGTATTTTTGTTTGTTGTAATATTTAAGTTCAATAAATTATAGTACATATTGTTTTTAGTTTTCCCCAAACTTTCATTTAGTTACCTTGTACTACACATAAAGCAAAGTCGGTGCGGTGTTTGGTCAATTTATAGACTGAAATGCTTGAGATCATAGATCAGAAGTTTATATGTACCCATGATGCTATTGCAGAAGGAAACAGTTCTATAGTCTACATGAATGAAAGTTGATAGACATTTCTTCTATGTCCAATACAATCTAAGTGAATAACTTTCAACATTCATAGTACAATTTTGGCAGCTTTTTTCAACCCAGTCAATATATATATACATACACACACATACACACATATGCACCTACTATATATATATATATATATATATACGCACACACGCTCAGAAACACAAATTATTACATACACATGTTTACATGGATGAAGTTTCTGGTTAGTTTCATATATTCGTAGATTTCCAGAAGCTGGAATTAAAGTTTTATTTATGTCTTGTTTATTTGGCCATTTTATAAAAACATTTTCATTTATTTAAACAATTTTTGTGTTTATTTTTCTCCTTTTTTCTCTCTTTTTTTCAGAGAATATTGACAGAACAGCAATTTGTCAAATTATATCGAGAGAGAGAGAAAGAGAGAGAAAGTAGAAAGAGAGAGAGAGAGAGAGAGAGAGAGAGAGAGGAGGGAAGGGGAGAGAGAGAGAGAGAGAGGGTGTTGAATTTATGTAGAAAAGTCTGGGTAGAAGAGAAAAGAACAAGGCAAAGAAGGAAGAAAGGCGAGAAGAATGAGAGGGAGAAAGAGAAAATGTGTGTGTGTGTATGTCTGTGCTCATACATTCACAGACACAGACACACACACACACACACACACACACACACACACACACACACACACTCACACACTCACACACACACACACTCACACACTCACACACACACACACTCACACATACACACACGCACACACACACTCACACACTCACACACACAGAGACACACACACACACACACTCACACACTCACACACACACATGTTTTTATGTCGAGTTTACTTTTTGGAGGGTACATATTTATTATTCTTAAACAAGAATAGTGTAGACTGTGACTTCGAAGTCTTGGCCTGTTTAGCTAACACCAGATACGTAAACTTATATATTTGCATCTAACTATCCATTTTTCGTATAAATGGTTTTATGGCCAGTGATACTTACAGACGAAACTTCGAAGTCACTGTCAATAAGATTATTAATACCTGTTCTATACTTTCGAGGGAGGGGGTAAGTCGAGTAGTCAACTGTTACTCATTTTATTGACCTCGACGGAGCTTGAGCTCAGAACATGAAGACGGATGAAATGCCGCTAAGCATTTTGCCTTGCGCAGTAACAATTTTGTCTGCTCGTTGCCTTCTTTCTTTCTTTAATCATTTTTTTTCAGGCGGCGAGCCAGCAGAATCGTTAGCCCGCCGCGAAAAATGCTTAGTGGCATTTTGTCCGTCTCCACGTTCTGAGTTCAAATTCCGCCAAGATCGACTTTGCTTTTATTCTTTTGGGGATCGATAAAATAAGTATTAGTTGAGCACTGAGATCAAAGTAATCGACTAACTTTTTTTGCCCGAACTAGCTGGCTTTGTGCGAAAATTTGAAGCCGATATTAATATTTCTTACAAAGATATCCTTCATATGTATGTGTGTGTATATATCGTCTTTATGTTTTCGTTTCTCATTGTGTTTAACGTTTTCTTGTGATGTCCTGTACCCATATATGCATGTATGTATACATATAGAAGTAGGTATGCACATATATGTATGGATATATGCATATATTTATATATATTATATATATATATATATATATGTGTGTGTGTGTGTGTGTGAGTATACACACACTACACATTCTTGGCTTGGCTTCGCGAGCAAAGATTTACAGAGAGGAATGTCCATGTCTGTTCCAGGCTTGCTAATGCTCAACGAGTCCGATTCGGGACAAACAAGCACGACCACAAAGGATGCATGGAAGGGTTTGACCTTAGTGTCCTTGTTTTTCCTTCTTTTTTTTTTTCTTGTCTCCCAGGATGGTCCTGCGAGTGTCTTCAAAGAAGGCTGGTGCTTTGAGACCAGTGAAATGCCAGGCTTCAAGGTCAGCGACAAGAACAGATCACTGATATGATCAACGTCACAGGTAACGAGAGATTTCTTTAGAGAGTCCTTGTACCTCTTCTTTGGTGGTCCTTTATTACGGTGACCAGAGGAGAGTTCGCCATTCGACGTGATCTTGGATCGACCATCCTGGTGACGTGTCCTGCCCAGGGTAGCTGTGTCTGCAGCAGAGTTGCTTCGACGCTGATGACCCTTTGCCTGCTCAAGGACCTCGAAGTTAGTGACGAAGTCACACTAGTGGATGAAGGGGATGATGCAAAGGCAACGCTGAGAGAATCGCTTGTAGGTGGTGTAAATAGAAGCCCCACGACTCCCTTCAGACAAATGACTGAAAGAAGTAAAAAAATAAAACACACACACACACACACACATATACATACGCACATATTCACGTAGAAATTTGTCATAGTTTTCCCGTAATTATACTATCATTATATGTAGAAGTCTCCAGCAAACTACCTTCGTTTGAAAATAATGCAAGTCAGAAAACAAGGGAGGGAAAAGGTATGAAACGCATTAAAAGATCAGAACACGTGAACAAACATTTCCTTCATTAAGTTATAACATTCTGAAATACACCAAATTGTAAATCCTGACCAATGGGTGTTGAGACATGCCTATGAATAAATGGTTTGTTTACTTTTTATTTCATGTTTTTCACTTTTTGCTAATGTACTTAGCAATTGCAGTGAAACATTTACATGAATGTTAATACAACTCTTTTCCCCCTTTGCATGCAGGAAAATAAAGTGATAACATTTAAATAAAAAAAGAAACTGAAAACGAAAGAAAAAGAAAAAAGGAAAAGAAATGAAAGTTGTTGATGCTGGTGGTGGCGGGGAGGCAAGCTGCAGAAGATGGAACAAACTTGATGCGGTGTGTTTTACGTTAGTGATAAATTTTGAAATTTCAAGTTTGAGTTACTATAACAACGACGCTGGTTTGTAGCAACATTCGGAGTTAACTTTGTTGTTTAACTTTTCGTAGTCTTCTTCAACTAATCAAAGGTATTAGCTGCGGAGCCTACTGGAATTTCTGTTGTTTAGTCGCTTTAAAAAGGAACAGTCCAAAGATATATATATATATAGCACGCACAGAATTTATGAATTTTGTTCAAGCAATATACGACTGACGGATTTCTGGGTGTGAAAGAAAATAACAAAAGCAGCAAATAGTCCACTCCTTAAAAACGTGACGAAAGAAATAGGAAAGTAAAAAACAACGAAACAAACTAAAATATATATTTTTCTTATGTCCTACAAATTATGTTGCTTATTTAATAAGAACCCAATTCCAAACATTGAAGTTAGAATTTCTAGCTACGACTAGAAACAAAACTTTTCGAATAAGTAGACGACTTGCTGATGGTTGAAGTGTGATGTCACCTTACAACAAGATGTTTTCTATCTGATTAAGAAAGAATTAATGATTTTGTTTGAATATTGATCCTGACATATTGCCTTTCTCTTTCTTTTCATTTGTATTCCTCTCCTATTCACAAGATCTTATAAAGGCTTCTCATTTTCACTTCTTCAATAATTATTAACATTTTTATTATTGTAAATACTCGGAAACACAGTTGAGTTAAGAAAGAAAAATAAATAAAGAATTCAGAAGTGATAAATCTTTTTAGTTCACAGAATTTCAACTAAATAAGTCTCTGACTTTTGTTAAGAGGTTTTCCACAGATAAAGGCCTGGATTTTATTTCCGAAGAGTAAATCAGAGAGAAAAGGTCCCAGAGAATCATAGAGACAAAGACAGACGAGCACGCGGATAAATTCCAGAATGATTCATCTAGCCCCGATATTGATGTTATTTTGGCAGTTTCTGACTTTGTTATTTATACTAACTGAAATCTTTATTAAACATTATGTGGTAAGTGTACATTTCTTTATTGGTGTGCTTGGTGATTAATGGTTTTTGTCGTGGTTGGTGTTGTTATTAAACCCCACTCCCGATCACCCTGGATTGAGGAGAAATATTAAAACCAGAGGTATTCTAGCCAATATCCAATGCATTTGTTCTTCCTTGTCTAAAACAGTGAAATGTGGTTTGCCATAGATTTGGCTGCTTTTTCTAGCAAATATTTGCAATCAAATATAGGCTCATCTGAAAATTGTTGTCAGTGTTGCTTACTTCCAGGCTTTTATTACGTCTTATTTGGTTTTTCGAATGGTTGTGAAGTTCATTTCAGCCCCAAAAAGACGAGATCCTATTCACAGGAGGTAAGCTTCTCCTCATCGCAGAAATAATCGTATCCATACTCGTACTTATTTAAAACCACTTTGAAAAGATTTTAGTGTCTTTTTTTTATTTTTACGTTATGAATTTGTTTTGCAAAATTCCTGATGTGAAACTGTGTTGAAACAGCTATTGTATTTCGGGACGGTTATTTTTTTTATTGCTAAATAAACACGCGCAGTGTATATTCGTTCTTCATTCGTTTATTATTGATCTTATTTTATCTTACGTTCATTGTCTGGATATCTTTCATCACACATCTGTCACCTCTTCAGCGGCTCTTCCATCCACGTGTATCTTTCTGTTCTGTTTAGTCCATTCTGTCTTTCTATGACGTGTATCCCTATCTGCCAGGTAAGGATTACACATCATGGATACACATCTGTCAGATAAGGATATACATCATAGAGAGACAAAATGGACTAAACAGAACAGGAGGATACACGTGGATGGAAGAGCCACTGAAGAGGTCACAAATGTGTGACGAAAGATTTCCAGACAATGGACATAAGATAAAATAAGAACAATAATAAACGAGTCAAGACTGAATATATACTGCGTGTGCTTATTTGGCAAGAAAAAATATAACGATATTTTTTTTACTTTTCTCAAATGTCTACAGGTCGCCTTAATCTTCCATCCGGTCTCCATACACGCAAGTGGATAGGTTTGTACTGCTGTATAGGGCTGTCTCGCTTAATTGGGTCCTGCTGTTGTTGCTCTTTTCTAAGGTCAAGCGTGTTGTGTGTCATGCTCTTTTGCTTTGTTGAAATGTCATCATTTGTTTTCATATTTTGCAATTCCTATGTGATCGTTAATATTTTGTGATATTAAGGCGGTGAGCTGGCAGAATCGTTAGCAAGCCGGGTAAAATTCTTAGCGACATTTCGTCTGTGTTTACGTTCTGAGTTCAAATTCTGCCGAGGTCGATTTTGTCTTTCATCCTTTCGGAGTCGATAAATTAGATACCAGTTGAATACTGAGGTCGATATAATCGACAATCCCTCTCTTCTGAAATTGCTGGTCTTCTGCCAAAATCTGAAACTAATATCTTGTGATATTCGTTTTAGTTAGATAATTATTTTGTTCAATGTAACTTCTTTTGAGCGCGGTCCCCGTGTAATGTGGAACTGAAATAAATCTGGAAATAATTTTAAAAACCTGACCTTGTCTAGCCGCGGTAGAGGATCCAAAATGTTCAATAAAAGTTGCTGTTTGAAATAATATCCAAATAACAAGTGAACTGCAATTAATATTCCTTTCTGTTATAAGCACAAAGACTGAAATTTTGGGAGAGAGGTTTAGACGATTACATTAAACCCAATATGTGACTGGTACTTATTTCAACGACTCCGAAAGAATGAAAGGCAAAGTGGACTTCGGCAAAATTTTAACTCAAAACTGCAAATAACTATAATAGCTTCTTAGCGTCTGATGAGAAGGACATTACAAGGATATTTTGCAATTTGTGTGTGGGAGTTTAAATATTTAAAAAAATGAGGGGAAGAAAATAAGAAAAGTATGCACAGTATACAAAATGTGAAACCATGAATGATGCCTCCAGCTTAGATAAATCAAGGGACTCCACAGATCCACGGTCTACCTGACCACGAAGTGCACAAACTCTCGCCGATCTCTTATTCTCTACTCTACAGTCGCATGCTTAGAGTAGTTCCTTTCGACCTGACCATTTTTGCCAGTCACCCACCTTTTGAAAAATTCGCTTGGGGAGAGCACATCGCTCTTCGCCCTCACTTTTCTTTTCAAGTGAAATATGAAAAAGTTGATGAGGGCCCGACCAAATAAAAAGGTATCTGTGCTTAACCCTGTCAGACTCGACAACCACACATTTTTCGCCATAGCTACCAAATAGTGGAATAATGCCTGTCCTACAGGGCGGTCTTCATGATGGACCCGGCCGATAGCCGAATTTGTTTTGCTCGCAACAACATCTGTTCAACATAACTGCACATGTGAACAATGCTCTGAATATTGCACGAGTGAGTGCAGTAGTTTTGTCTTACTGCACACATTTCGGACAGTTTCTCTTGGTGGCTCTTGCGCGCTTGCAGAGTTTATCTCGAACCAGTAGTGCCCTTAGGTAGCACTGCCAGGTCAAGGACTTTGGTAAGCTACGCAACATATTTCCTAACTAGAAATTCTTTTGAAACAATTCAGCTAGTTTGTCTTCGTCGATGCCTAGAGTTTCCCTGAGGTTACCTTTCTTATCATGATTATCGCTCTATATATTGCTAAAGTGCAACTTCTCTCGACTGCATTACTCGACTGGTAGATAGCAGATGTCAGGCGCCCAAATGATCTGCTCTTGACATATGACTGCTGCTTCATTAAACAAATAAGTTGCAGGAAAACTTGCATTAGAAACGGAGACCATACCTGTTCACCGTGGAGTAAACTCTGCAAGTGATGCAGCAGTTTTAGCGCGTGTCTGCACAGTAGCAGCCACAACAATCCGAGTCCGCTTTCCTGAGGGTGTTGGCAACAGATGAACCGCCTAACCACTGGGACGCGTCCCTTCTACAGGAAGCAGAGAAGTAGATGGTCCAATCTGGCCAAACGAGTCCTGGAGCAAGGCTCAATAGTTAGACTCTGAAAACGGGTCTGAAACCGGCCGCTTTTAGACCTGTTGCTAAGTAGTGACAGTCAGCCTATTAAAAGCTTTCGACTGATCGAAATAAATTAGTGCCCAACCAAAGTCAGATTTATTTCCCATTCTCTCTATGAAGGTTCACATGAAGTAGAAATGCTCTAGATGGATCTATCGGGGATCTCAGACATTTGTACTTCCTCAATCACTTCACTGACATCAAGTTCCAACGTATCTACTAACACCTTAGCCAAAATCTTAAGCCCTGCATTTAGCACGGTCATAGACCACAAATTCTCTTTAATGTCCTCTTTGTTGGCGTCCTTACTCAACAGCGTGAACACACCGTCATCTACAGTACAGGAAATTCTCTCATTTTGCAATCAGTTTCCGGTAGACGTTCGGTAGGAAGTCCCCAAACAAGTAAGGCATGAAACCATAAAAATCATAGTGCAGACCATTTAAACGAAGCGATTTGTCCTTGGCACAATCACTCACCACCACCTGTATCTCAGTTGCTATAATTAGCCTTGTACCTTATACCGAGAGCCGCTACAGATTGCTGAGGTAGGCACTGAAATCCATTGCCTTATTTGACCTGTCGCTTACTCCAAACAGTCGAGCAAAAATTGCTGTTGGAATGCCACATACATCTGCTTTGAATCGAATAGTACGCGCCCATATTGTTTCGTCAAATCGTGGCTTTGTTACCACATCGTACTTTACCAGCTGTGCCCACCGAAAGGCATTCATTCCGTCTTGTTTTATTGCTCGAGTACTATCTCTGGCAACGCAGTTTTTGTGTTTCGTATTGAAGAAACGGTTGAGGGTCATTCTTGCCGCTAGGACGTCAGTCACTTCTTCTAGCTTGCTATTTTGCTTCCTCTCTAATCTATTTCTCTCTCACACTAGCAATTTTCTAAATGCTTCCAACTTATATTTAATCGCTCCTCTTAAGGCCAGCCCATCACCTGTTGTTGACAATTGTCCCATTAAGTGATGCTTGACTAGCTTACTAATTTACCTCTGTAGCCCTTGCGCTCGGGGAAAGACTCATCCAGTAACTGGATGCTTGTCTATGAGTTCTTTCTAAGTCGACAGCGCAGATCACAAAATTTGTGGACTGTGTAACTGACCAGTTTAAAATACGCTATTTCTATTTGATAAACTGACGAACACTCTACTTGGTACGATCTGGGTGGCCTTTTGTGTGTGCTATTTGTACACGCTGGCACATTTGAGAGATTCAGTTGGTACCTATCAGACAGCTGAAAATGTATGAGTCTAACCGACACAATCCCATCGTGCGTCTAAAATGCAATTCCAGTTTCCTACTAGTAATAAGAAGTATGTCCCCTCAACGTTTCGTAGACGTCTAAAAACGTCTAGTCATCCTCCGGTGATCGCATAGATGGCTTCTAGTTTGAAGGTACTGTCTTTACTATCTTTTACATCCAAAATCACTGGCTAAAGGACTGGTTCCAGGATGATTATTTCTAGCTCTAAGCATAACGATTGTCAGAAAATCACGGCCACTCCAGTGTCCATTTCTCTCAGGCCTCAAGAGGAGTGTACCTTGTCAAAAATGGGATTGATTGCATGCATTTTAGAAATTCTGATCTCGATAAAGGCTACTATATCTATGTTTAGTGAGGCCGTTGAACAAGTTATCTTGCTTCAAAAGGGACATCAGAAAATGTAGCATTTGCACACCCTACTTTGAGTGACACCAATTTGCTTAAGAGAAAATAGGAGAATTTACTCTCCTTCGTCATTGAGAAGGCGGATAGTCAGTATCCTTTTCTAGAATCCCTTAAAAGGTCCTTGTAATAGAGTCTTGTTATAAAAATCTCAGTATTCCTTGAGAAATTTTCCAAGAGAGTACGTTAAATATCTCTTGACGTTTTTATTGATGATTAATCTGTCTTTAAGGATTTTAGGAATAACATTTTCTCAACTTCTCCTCTTGTTTCCGTTTAGTCTTTATATTTTTGTCCGTAGTCCTTCCGACCACTGTTCATTTTGTTTATAATGTTGAAATTGATGACTTTTTTGTGTGTTTGGTAGTTCGCTGTTGCTGTTGTTTTTTTGTTGTTGTTGAGCTTGAGGGTTTTCATGGTGTTTTGGGTAACATAGCAGGTTTGCTTCTTGTGAAGGTGATGGCAGTTTTGAGCATTGTTGCTTTCGAGAGAACATGAAAGAATTCTTCTTTGGAAAATTGGACCTCGTAGTGCATCCCTTAAAACTATAAATAATAACGTAAATATTAGGTTGAGAATCCCTTTCGGATAGAGAAAGTCGTTGTTTAGGTAGGGGTATTGGTAGATCAAAATGTTGTAATCTATCTATCTATCTATCTATCTATCTATCTATCTATCTATCTATCTATCTATCTATCTATCTATCTATCTATCTACCAACCTATCTGTCTGTCTGCCTACCTGCCTTGCCTGTATTTTATGTGACTGTCCGTCTGTCCGTCTAACCATCCACCTGCCTGTCGGCCTGCCTGCTGGTCTGTCTGTCTGTCTGTCTGTCTCTGTATGTGGATATATACATACATGCATGCATGCATGCATACATAGGAAACTACCGAATGGAAAATCACTGGGGAGAGGCCAGATAGTAGGTTACTCGTACAAGAATCTCACGATCTACAGGGAGATTCTCAGGAACATGTTGAAAAAAATAGACGCGAAGCTAGATATACTAAATTGGTTGACGGATTACTATTGTCCCTAAGAACAAAGAAACCCGTGTGGCAAAAAACTACAGAGCCATAGCATACTTGAACACTGAGTACATACTGCATACAGGTTGTCTGAATATGCTTCTCTAAGACCATTGCAAAACAAATGGTGTGATAACTGATGAACAGACAGGAGGAAAACGAAGAGCCTGGAGCTGTGCTGGACACCTCCTCATTAACAAAGTTATCTTGAAGAAAACTAAGTGACAGTAATCTCTTAACAATAATCTCTCAACAATACGGATAGACTACGAGAAGGCGTTCGACTCTGTTCTACGCTTATGAATGGTAGAATCATTACAATAGAACAAAGCACTGACAACTACTTCAGCAATACCTATGGTTACAAACAGAATTAAGTTATCAACAGGTATATTCCACGGTAATAGTTTATTTGCAATATTGTTTGTTAACAAAATGCCAAGGCTACATGATGGGATATGCCAAAAAAAAGATAAAATTAATATCACCAAGACATTTTTTGTTGATGATCTAAAGTTATATTCTGGTTACAAGAACAACATCAAAAGACAATTAGTCACAACATTCTCACTGGACATAGAAACAGTTTGGGCGAAATAAATGCTCATACATGACAGTCAACGAAGGAATGGTTATCGACCAGACAGAGAACGTATGAATCACTGGCTTATCTAATTTCCCTACCTCTTATGATAAAAACTATAAATATCTCGGAATCGATGATGCTGTGAGTAAAACCAGAATAAGAAAAGAGTTCTTCTGCAGACTCCGAAAAATATAAAACTCAGAGCTGCTTGTATTTAACAAGGCCTTTGCAGCACCAGTGCTCGTACTAACATTTGGAGTATTCGACTGGACAATTATTGAGATCCGCAGCCTGGGTACCAAAACTAGAAAAATACTGACCACCACTGGTATCAATAGCAGCACAGATATGATCTATGTGAAACGAAGAGATGGCAGCTGAAGCATAAAAGCATAATGTCAATCCAAATAGTCTTTCAATGTCACATTGTAATACTGAGACAACGACTGCTGAGCAGTAAAGAAAGAAATGAGTACATTCCATTCATACTCAATATGAAAACAATAAAATCTTCAGAGTAGGGTAAGAAGTGATGAGCAGATACAACTGACTCATGCCACTCAAAGGAGGCTAGACTGGCCTTTGTATCTATCATCGTACGTGAATTAGGCTACTTACCTACAGATTTACACAAAAACCTGGAAATACTAGGTTTTTCAAAGAAAGAACAAATTAAACTAAAGCGCTTTCTCCAAATCTGAAGTATTTGCAACACAAGGAAGATTTGTGTGACATTACAAAGATTCTCCCTCTTAGAGTCTTTAGATGAGCAGTCGCGCACTTTTGAGTGTGTGTTTCAATCAACACAACAATTCAATCACATCTTTGCAAACACCAGGAACTCTCTTAACTCAGAACGTTTTGTCACTTTGCTAGCGACCAGTTTGAACTCTCTCAAGAACTTGAATAAAACTCAAAAAGAAACGGCAGGAGGTGGTGGCGACCCCTGTTGTATTCTTTCGCCCCAACTTTCTTCCTGTTTCTTGAGTAAAAAGCTGCGATGGACTGGCGTCACGTCCAGCTCGGGGGAACACATACGCCATAGAAACCGGGAAACCGGGCCCATGAGCCTGGCTAAGCTTTGAAAGGGTGACGCTTTTTTTTGTTGTTTATATATCTGTGCGTATGTGCATGTGTGTGTGTGATTGAAACTGATAAAATAAATGCTATTTACAATAAATATTTGCAGTTTTATTTTGAATAAACTACCAGCGTGTTTAGAGCAAGACTTTTGAAAGATGTCCTCCTGCTTCACTGCCTCTGACCATCATTCACTCTCACTCCGTTTGTTGTTTGAGTCTTCTTTCGCTCTAGCATGACCGACGGGTCACATTGCGTTTTATTATATACAAGATAACAACGGAGCGAGCTGGCAGAATCGTTAGCACGCTGGACAAGAATGCCCAGCGGTACTAAGTCCGTCTTTACGTTCTGATTTCAAATTCCGCTGAGGTCGACTTTTCCTTTCAATCTTTTGGCGTTGATAAAATAAGTATCAGTTGAAAACTTGGGTCGATGTAATCAACTAGTCCTCTCGCCCGAAATTGCTGTCCTTGTGTCAAAATTTGAAATCAATAACTATAATAAATAACAATAAAAAAAAATATCGCTTCCAAAATCAAAATATATTATTAAATAAATATTATTATTTTTTTTATTTATTTAAGAATTGTCCCAATCCAAAGCGTGGTGGAAACCAACAGGTATGATATTTTATTTTAAAAAGAAATGGAATAAGTGGCTGAGAACCTTCCTGAGCCTGTTTGATGATGGATGTGTATGGTTATAGCTAAAGCGGCTAATGAAGTGCAACGGGTGGGGGGCGGAGGTTGGCATAAATTTAAAATGGAGAAGGATGAAAGTTTTGGTAAGGGGCGATTGTAGAAGAGTTTAGTGTTGAGTTTTAGAGAGTGGCAAGTGGTGGAAGTAAAGATAACATTTGTGGGTTTAAGTGGGAGCAGTACAGAGTCACTAAAATTCAGAGGAGCAGTAGCTGTTGTAGTAGAAGAATATAATCTTTATATACAAATTTATAAAGGTCACAAAAGTGACGGAGGGTACTGACCGGCACCAGCTATCGCTAGAAACAAGAGTTAGAACAACTCAAAAGCCACAAAGCGCTGTACTTAATGACTGACTAAGGGAGGTAAGCCTCCAGCGTACATAGTCGAATCGATCGATTTCAGATTTTGATTCATAGCATCAGCGACTCATAACACCTAGGGTTAAACTCAACTAGCTCTGTCAGTTGTATAAAAAAAACCGTTGAAAACCTGTGCTGATTTTCAAAACAGTAAAAGTGTAGACAACAAATTAAATGGGTGGCTTATTAGCAATTTGAATGTAAAGGCAAAATTAATAGAGATCACTAAAGTGACCAAAATTAATAGAGGTCACTAAAGTGACAGAGGGTAAAATTAATACTGGTCACTAAAGTGACCAGCACCAGTTATTGCTAGAAACAAGAGTTAAAACAACCCAAAAGCCACGATTAAGATGCTATGCACCAAAACCCGAAATCGTACAATTAATCGTATAATTAATTATTATAAACAGCTGGGCGCAATATAATACCACAAAGGAACATTCAATAATCACTGAATGTGACTAAGTGTGCTGAGACACCTACATAGACGCCTAGATTGTATTGTTGTATTGTTGGAAGTGCGCTGACAGGGGAAGAAAACTCCTAATGAGCGAAGCGAGAATCTATCGGACTACACGGTACGCTTCATCAGTGAAAGCCGCCCTATCGACTGGTGTTGGCTAATTCCGCTTGTCAGCATGTATGTATTTACCATAGAAATCTATGGATGATTTAGCGGAATGCCAATGCGTATACAAAAGATTAATAGGCGCAATATAACACCATAAAGGAACATTCAATTTCAATCGTCATTGAATAGGAAGAGAGAGAGAGAGAGAGAGAGAGAGAGAGAGAGAGAGAGAGAGAGAGAAAATCTATATAAGTGACATAATGATTTGGAAACTTAAGAAATGTCCGTAAGTAGCTGATATATTACATTGTGAGCATGATATGGTGAACCAATATAAAGTAGAATTGTATAATGAGCTGTTATAAAGTAGCGTCCTATAATAAACAATCGGAAAATGGAATTATATAATAAACAGTTATAGAGTTGTATAGGCGCAGGCGTGGTTTTGTGATAAGAAGCTTGCTTCCCAACCACATGGTTCCGGGTTCAGTCCTACTGCGTGGTACCTTGGGCGAGTGTCTTCTACTATAGCCTCGGACCAACTAAAGCCTTCCCAGCAAAAGAGAGCGATAGAATAAGTACCAGGCTTACAAAGAATACGTCCTGGGGTCGATTTCTTCGACTAAAAAGGTGGTGCTCCAGCATGGCCGCAGTCAAAATGACTGAAATAAATAAAGGAATAATAAAATAGACTAATAAAATAATAATAAAATAGAATAAGAAATTAATAATAATAAAATAAACAATTGTAAAGAAGCGTCCTATTATGAAGAATTATAGAGTACCATTGTACAGTAAACAATTATAAAGCAGATTTGTATAATAGACAATTAGAAATAGCAAGCTATAATGAACGCTTATAGAGTAGTGTTGTATGACAAATAATTATGAAATAGAATTATATAATAACAGATGGCCTTCAAAGAAGCGTTATTTAACTCTCTATATGAGATTCTTTCTCGAGACGAATACCTCAATTTCCAAGCTATCTTCAGTATATCGGCGTTAAGTATGATATACAGAATGCAGATACTTTAGTATAATGTACTTTAGTATAATGTACTTTAGCATAATGAACAGTTATAAAATTAGTATTGCATAATGAACGTTTATATATTAGCGTTGTATAATGAAGGGACATAAGATAGCATTGTATAACGAACGATTATGAAGCTTTAGTATGAAGATCATGTTGACTAATTGATAAGGACAAGGTCATTGGAACACTTTTGAAAATATGATAAAAGGAAAAATCTTTCTGGAATAAATGAATAAATGAGTGGAAATTGAACCGGTGAGTGTGTTATACCAAAGTACTATAACTGTCTCCAGACAGAACAAAATAAGAGAATTGAGTGAAGTATTTTTTTTTTTCTTTTGTTGACAACTGTTTCGTAATATATATCCAGGTACACTAACAACGCTGAAACGTCATATACACATACAAATATACATATAGATATATAATTTTGCTGTACCATAATGAATCAGATTGCACTTCAGAACATTTTATACGTCTCAGTTAAATGTTTCCTGACCATGAAATATTCTGATGAAATATTCGTCTATCGTGCCATCGCTGATAGCTCCGGGAGACGACTTTGTAACGTTTACCTTGACGATAACTCGAACTCGTACATATCACGTAACTGACACTGACTCCAACTGACACTGACTCCAACTGACACTGACTCCAACTGACACTGAGTACAACGACTCTACTACGACTGACCCCCACCAACGACTGACTGTCTGACTTTATGTGGCTGAGTCATACCACTTTCTTACGTGGGAAGGAGTATACCATTTTCACTACAACAGAAATATTGCCAATGAACTTTCCACTTTGTCATTAAATCATTAATAATCCGTACTCTGTATCCAATGTGCTCCAGGCAACGTAGAAAGCTGAAGTTTGAAGGGATAGCGATAAGATGCTTCTCGGTGATGCTGGATTTCCTTGGCATGCCTATGGTTAATAATGGAATGGCCTGTCTTATCTTCCAAATGGTAACGACAGAATCAACGATCTGATACAGTAAGTTATTCTAAAAATATCTTTGTTGTTTATTTATGTTCATTTTCTTTCTTTTCGGTTTCATTTATATTTAATATTCATTTATCTTTAATTGCTTCAGTCATTAGACAACGGCTGTATTGGGCACCGCCAAAATGTTTATCAAACAGGCTCGTCCTGTATTCGAACCCGGGACCTCTTGCACCCAAAGCATGTATCATACCCCTAGACCAGCGAGCATTGCTCAATATTGTGCAAAAGAGTAACATTTTTTCACTATGTCCTAAATTGAAACCATACTGAGGTTACACAGCTGGGTTACACAGCACAACGTTTTTAGTAGGCCCGAACATATATGAAGATTAAGAACAAAACTGAACTAAGTATGAAAAGTAGTTGGACTGAGGCATTGATGTATGACGGATCAACATGCGCAAAAACAATGACCTTGGTGGATCTGTTGGTGAGGTAGCTTTACCACCGTTTAAAAGTTTTCCATCTACTCCTGTGAACTTCACTCACTCAATAGTTCCATGTATGTGAAAAAATAGGGAGGTCAGAAACTGAAATGCGAATCAGAAGTAAATTGAATCTGAATTGCCGAATTATATATATATATATTTGCTGATATACTCGTAGATACTTAGAGGCAAATGGTTCCAGAAATTTGTTAATTGTATTGAGTAATGGCTCAGGTCGGGATTTTGATGGATCAGGTTTATGTGTCATTATATGTGTCGTAGAAGCAGTCTTTCACTGATTTGGAAATACACGAATCAAAAGTGAATCAAATGCGACAGAAGCGACATGTACATAGCTAATTCTTAAGAAATCTGGCAAGAATTTTACCGGGGGTGACGGGATGATCAACTTTCTGTTTCTTTGTATTATCTTCATTTACTCTTTTTTTTGCATCAAATATCACCTTCTGTGGTATTGTTATCAGAATACTGTCTGATCAATGAATAGATGACTTCTCTTTAGGAGTCTGGTAGAATGCAATGTCATAACCATTTACCTTAATGTATACGGCTGCATTATGTTTAACTATGGAATATAGAGAAGCCCTACACCAAGGAGGATAACATCCTATTCATCATAATTGTAATTTTATTTTGAATTTGATAAAAAAAAAAAAAATCCAAAAGACTACGTTTGGTTTATTTGCAGACATCCGAATAGGGAATCATCAGAATTCTGATAGCTTTTGGAGAATTTGGCTTCTTCGAGGAACAGAGAAAGTGGCTGGAGATGCTGGTGGACACAGACAAACTATTGGTTGCGCCTCGTGCTTATGTATCTTTGAAAGAATTCCGGATTCCAGCTGAAAAACAATTTCAAAATAAATAGCAAGTGGTACTAAAATTCAAATGTAATTTATTATCATTAATATAGTTATCATCGTTAATGTAGTAACTAAATGTTTAGTAGCATGCGCCTAAAATTCGAAGGATGTTTGTCACCGTGATAAGAGACATTCAACGACCTTTTCGGTTTTAATCTGAAGAGAAGTTTTGATATCATAGAAAATCTTCTCCAAAACCAGACTCTATATTAACGGGTCTAATAAATGTTCAGTATGTTCCTCTGAAAAACTATATCTCTTAAAGAATTAGAGAATCTCCAACGAATACATAATTTCCAGGGAGAAGATTTTTTTTGTATGTCCACATTTCAAGAAATGCATATTATCAGAATTTAAAAGTAAACCACAGGACACTTAGTAAACCATTAACGTCGTGTTGAAGTCGGCTTGGCATCGAACTGATTATCTCCCTTGTGTTTTTGTTCTTGTTTTCTTCCTTACCAGTGTCTCTTGTATAAACGGCATCTATTCAAAAGACAACTTTCAAACAGTCATGTTTTCAGCTTGTAAAAATGGCGAAATAAATTATTATTTCGACCAGGAAAATCTGGGTAGCTGTATTTAACAAGAATTTTAGTTTTTTTTATAATACTATCTTTATTCACTTAGCTGATCGAGTGCTTTTCTGCCCGTTGGAGCCTTACCACACACACACACACACACACACACACACACACACACACACACACATTTATGTACATGTAAGTGAATTTGGTAGAGGGGCAGTGCAGAATCCTGTTGTGTATACATATATACATACATACGAGGTTGTGCTGAAGAGTTCCTGGCTTTGAGTAAAAGAAAATACAGGAGGTTCAGTCAACTATGATTTTATTCAACATATTCCCCTCTCACATTCACACACTTATTGCAGAGGTCCTTCAGTTTTTCGAATCTTTTCTGTTTGGTTGCTAGCGGCTGCCAGCGTCAATTTTCTGTTCGAATTGATTTCATATTCAGTGTAATGATACACTTTTATAAGATAATTAATGACATGCAAGTAATTTTTGCTATAAAACAATAAATAAAAAGTTATTAGTAATTAAAGTTTGAAAATTTTGGTAATTTTAGCCAATCGTAAACCACAAACACATTCGTGTCCGTTTTGATTGTAACTAGCTGAAACATGACGACTCTTTTGCCCGTTGCCATTGTAACAGTCTTTGAAATATCTGCGAGGAAACATGTGTTGACTGCGCTCTTGTTTACTTGATTCTTTTTGCCATTAAGCATTAAAGTGGTTGTGAAGTGTGCTAAAAATAACAGCTAAATAAGATTGTTTCGATAAATGTTTTAAATTGAAGTTTATTTGCCAACATCTCGCTTAAAGATTTAAGACTGTTTTTCTCTTTTAAATTAGCATAACCATTTATTTACAAGAAAGAAAATTACTGGAGACATAACACATGTTGTTTACAAATATTGACAACACGTGCTATTTTCAGGATGTTGATGACAAAATGTGCAGTCACGCATAAAATGACAGTCTCTAAATCCTGTTTCCTGACTGGGTGAAAATGATCAAACATTAAACCTCTATAACTTTTTTATAACATTTTTCTGGAAAAAATGAAATAACTCCAGCTGTTCAGTTTGAGCAAGTGGATTATTGTGCCAAATTAAAAAATTTTTGGTAAACTTTAACTTTTGGAGGCACTGGCAACCAAACAGAAAAGATCCAGTTTTCCTTAGCCCTGTAAAAGAACTTGGAAGGTTGGGTCTCCAGCCAGGCCTTTCGTGATACCCTTAATGCCAGGAAATTTTCAACAGCCCCTCGTATACACACACACACACACACACACACACACACACACACACACACACACACACACACACACACACACACATTAATAGCTCTCTCTCTCTATCTATCTATCTAACTATCTATCTATATATATATAGCGAGAGAGAGAGAGAGAGAGAGAGAGAGAAAGAGAGAGAGCAAGAGCGAGAGCGAGAGAAAGAGAGAGAGAGAAAGCGAAAGAGAGAGAGGGAGAGAGAGAGTTTATAAAGGGATTAGAATCTGAGCTGTGTTCCGAGGAAGCACATCTGCGAATAATCCCTATCAAATTTATATATGTGGATGGGTTATCTTTATGAAGATAACTATCCATACAAGTTGAAATTCCAGATCAACTATATTAGTCACTGAGTATGGATATATTGAAACAGAACTGGATTTATGGTATTTTATTGAAACAACTGTAGTTACAGTTGTTTCAATACAGCATGGGAAATACATTTATTGAACATAAATATTAACGAGAGTTAATATTTATCCTCATTTAAACGTGGATGTTCTGTTAGAACAAACTATACTGCGGTAAATACCACGGGAGAACCTCTCATATTGGCTTTTGGTGCAAAATGCACTCTTGTGGTGCGATATAAACAAGAGTGCATTTTGCACCAAAAAGCCAATATGAGAGTTTCTCTCTTGGTGACTAGCGCAGTAAATTTTGTTGTAATAGAACATCTATGTTCAAGTGGGGATAATTTTTTTTTTAATAAATATTAATATATATGAATTCATAATATAATGTACATTACATACATTTTTATAGTACCCCCTGTGCATTTCATCAGACTGAGTCTCAAAAACAATAGACTAAATACTTGGAATATCACTGTATACACAAAGGGTTGTTGAGTCTGATATATTTAACAAAGACTTTCTTTCACCTGACGACGTAGCTCAAATTTTGCATTATTTTGAACGGATTTTTTTTTTGCATTAATGCAGACATGTAAGTAATTTATTTATCATTAAATATGATAGTATAAATTGTTTTCATATTTTTGAGCTACGAAGCAATTTGTCGTGATTATAGGATTTTTCTTATTGTTAAATAAAAAAGGTTCATCAAAATATTTCTGTCATTTATGACTTTATACACTCCTTATCCGTTTCTCTTGTATATTACTATATATTCTATATGTTTTGTAGAATGATACATTAAGGAGTATTTTTCATGAGTACTACCGTATTACTTGAATCCGTATATTATGGCTCATAAATATATATATATATATATATATATATATATATATTTCTCAAGAAGGAAAATAGAGAAAATCACATTTTTGATTGGTGATTACACTTTACATTACCAATGATACCAGTATATTTAGATACAGAAAAAAAGGTATAAGATACATGCTAACACAACGTAAGCATGGCAATCCAAAATAAACTGAGTTCAAAGTAAACTAAGAAAATATCTCTAATAGATGAACGCATATAAAAAGAAAGTTAAGAAAAAATATTATATTCTAAGGAAAACCCGTTTAGTATTTAGCTTTTGATGACTTCAGATAAATATCGAAAGAATAAAAAATAAACATAAAATTCTACATCAAGACAATTAGAAACAGAAATTCTACGTTATGACAATTAGTTACCAATGTATTTAATATGCTAAAAATCTTTTAGAAAAATTATATAGATTGTAGGAAAAGCATTTATAATTAATGGGTTATTTACTATTGAAATATTTAAACATTTTTCTATATCTATTTTTTGTTTACTGTCAGTTTCGATGTTGTTGACGAGCGTACTTGGACCTGTATTAGAAGACTTTTCATTGACTTGGGCTGTCTTTTTCTCTTTATGACGGTGTTCGTTTGGAGGATTTGATCCATTCTAAAGTCCCTTTTTAGTAAAGGGATGTTCTGGAGGTTGGTGTCGAAGGCTTCATTGTTAAGAGGGTTGTGCGTGGATATGCATGGTAGGGCTTTTGGTTGTAAATCTTTAGTATGAGGAGTCTGAGTTTGTGGATGTTGAGTTGTAAGGCACGTTGAAAGCCTATATCAATTAGTGATGGTGGGTAGTCCCTGCTGATGAGTGTAGCCTTTATCTCATGTAGTTGTGTGTCTCTGGTGCTTGTATCAGATACTATTGCAGAAGTCCTTTTTGCCAGGTTGTAAGGGATATTCATTCTAGTGTGTCTGGGATGGCATGAGTTGAACGGCAGATATTGCTTGGAGTTTGTGGGCTTATAGTATATATCTGTTTCTATTTTGTTGTTGGATTTCTTAATGTGGATGTCGAGAAATGGAAGTTGTTAGTGGTTCTATTCCATCGTAAATTGAATGTTTATGTCAAGTCCATTCAGAAGTGCTTGACATTCTTTAAGTCTCTCAATACTTTCATGCCTAAGAATGTAACAGTCATCTGGATATCTTTTCTAGTTGTTTTCTGTGTACAGGGTGAATGGGTTTTCGTATTTTTCTAGTACCTCACGATAAAGTTTGATTTCTAGGTACCTCATGACTAGGTTAGCAAAGGAGGGGCCATTCGCGTGCCCATCGCAGTCCCCGATTTTTGTCGATTTCAAGATAAATTTTAGCCCTTCTGTGACGAATTCTTTTTTGATGTGGTGTGGTAGTTCATTGGAGTAATTCTCCAGCCAGAATTGGATTACCTCTATTCCTAGGCTGTGGGGGGGGGGGGGATATTGGAATAGAAGTTAACTACATCAAAGGATACTAGTAGGGTGTTTTTATTTATTGTTTCAGGGAGGTGATTGAGCAGATCTAGGTCGTCCCTTATGTAGCTTTTGATATGCTTGAAGAATGGTTTTAAGAGGGTGTCTAAAAAGTTACTCCTCCCTCGGCTGCTCCTGCTTAAAGCATCAATTCTCTGTACTTATAAAACTATTCCTTCAGATTTACTGCCACCTACATACCAAGCATTCACAAAGGAAGAGAGAGAGAGAGAGAGAGAGAGAGAGAGAGAGGTAGAGAGAGAGAGAGAGAGAGAGAGAGGGAGAGAGAGTATTTGAAGACTATGGAGATATTTACCTATTTGAAGACAATGGAAATATTTACAAAATATTTCACTTAATTTTTTTCTCCAATTTAATTATTTACATTATCCACATTTGATGGAT
>NC_142932.1:2684737-2702237 GCF_046866305.1 Octopus bimaculoides | reverse complement strand
AAATCTCACCACGGTCAAGTCATATTCTCATTCTCTCGGGTACAATAAAATGAAATGCCATTGGAATACTAGTCTCGCTATAAATCGACTGACCCATTTTCCTCAAAAGTTGCTGGTCTTGTGCCTCTAATTAGAATAGACTCCACATGCTTAACTCCTGTATTGTGATATTGCGATCAATATCAATGGTCGCTGTTGCAATTGCTGCTGCTGCTGCTACTGCTGCTACTACTATTATTACTATGGCTGTTGCTGCTGCTGCTGCTACTACTACTACTACTATTATTACTATGGCTGCTGCTGCTGCTGCTGCTGCTGCTACTACTACTACTACTACTACTACTACTACTACTACTACTACAATAAGCTCGTTACCGCGATCGGCAGTCCTGTCTCTAATACGACACCAATACCAGCATTCGTACCCGTAATTGCACCACCAGCACCAGTACCCCCACAACTACTGATGCCTTCACCAACCTCAATGCCACATTGCCACCCCATTTCCTTTCACTAACGACACATCATTAGCCGGCAAAGAAGAAGTGATATACGATATATATATATATATATATATATATACATATATATCCATATGATATATATCTATCACACGCATACGTACACACATATACACATATTCACTTTGGTATACGTACACATGCATTTATAAATATAATTTTAAATGTGCGTATATATATATATATATATATATATATATATATATGTTTGTGTGTGTGTGCGCGTGTGTATGTATGTATATATACATTAATACGTATATATATTAATACACACACACACATAATATGTTATGTGGAGTTAAATTACACGCTTCAGCGAATTACGTTACATGTCTCTTATCTGAAACTAGCTGTCTTCTCGCTTACCCATCTGCCCGCCTTCTGCTTACCCATTCTGACCGCTTCCTGCGAATATATCAATTTATCCCCCACTATTCCACAGTAAAATCACATCAAACGTCATCGTAGTCAAGTCACCATTTATCATCACCCGAAATCAGAACCAAGACTGTCGTCACTATCACCACAGCCACCGCCACCACCACCACAATCATCACCACCACCACCACCACCACCACCACCACTACTACTACTACTACTACTACTACTACTACTACTACTCACGAGTCAAAGATTGGAGTCTCTATGTTCTCACCCGATCTGCTAGATCTTACCCTACCGTGACAAATAAAAAAAAAAAAAAAGGAAAATGTAATGCTGGAAAGCCCCTACAAAGACGGGATTGTCACGAGTGGAATGCTTTGATCTTAGGCATACTCAGTCAAGGTAGACTTAGGGATAAATAAAACCAATGAAACCAGTCCTCGCTGTCATCATCACCATCAACATTAACATCATTGCATCTTTTATTTTATCTTTTCGTTGTTTCAGTTATGAAACTGCGACCATGCTGGGGCACTGCTTTGAATTTTTTAGTCGAATGAATCAACCCCTGTACTTATTTTTAAAGCCTGGTACTTATTTTATCTCAATCTTTTGCCGAACCGCTAAGTTACGGGGACGCCAACACATCAACATCGGTTGTCAAACGGTAATGGGGGTGCAAACACAGAAAAACACACACATAGATAAACACACATACATACACACACACATTATATATATATATATATATATATATATATATATATATATATATATATATATATATATATATATATATATATATATAAGTCAGTAAATAGTGGGGTTGTGTTAACCGCACGTGGAGAAATAACAGGAAAATGAAAAAAAGCCAGAATGTTGAATTGGAAGCATAATTTAATAAAGATTTTTTCTAACCGGTTTTCATTGCGATGAAGCAAATTATCAAGAAGAAGGAGAATGAAAATGTTTTTTTACAAAGAAGTACAAAAAAGTACAAAATGAAGAAAATAATATATGACACAATAATATAGAAAAAAAATATATACCCATACATTATATTGTCTTTGAGCTTTTGTAGTTCAATAGTAGTTCATGTATAAATTGGTAAGAAAAATAAGGATGCATGAGAGTTGAGAGTTTTGTTAGGTTTTAAAAAAGGGTTAAAAGTTTGTGTTAAGCAGGAAATGTGGTGTCAAAACAGGAAGTGTGTGTAAGGGGAGACAAGTGTTTTTAGTTAGAGTTATGAACCCTTTATATATATATATATATATATATATATATATATATATATATATATATATATATATATATATATATATATATATATATATATATATGCGTGACGAGCTTCTTTCAGTTTCCGAATACCAAATCTACTCAAGACTTTGGTCGGCCTGAGGCTATAGTGAAGGACACTTGCCGAAGGTGCCACACAGTGGGACTGAACCCGGAACCATGTCGTTGGGAAGTAAGCTTCTTAATACACAGCCACGCCTGCACCTGTCTTAACCCTTGTATCTAACACTCCCCAGTTTCAGCTCAATAAATTCCTCAAGATGCTCCGTCTATGACACCCTGCTTCTAAAATGTTCCAAACCGTTGGTGCTTCTACGTGGTCGCACGCTCAACTACAAATGATGATGTTCATTCAAATGAAATTCTGCCGCCTTGAAAAAAGGTAAGTCACAACGAATAACATGGTCCTAAATGAGCGAAAGGACAGGATGGTCACAGCTTGTCCGACTGTGGTCACAAGTTTGCTCAATCAGAGCCAACCTCAACAGCATCAACTATTGTGTATTATCTTACTGGATCACCTGATCTATGATTTTTATTTTTACAACACTATATTATAAATCTCCAATCGTATTTGGTCTTCAGTTGTGCTCAGTGGATTCCTGATACTTTTCGAGTCGATACGCAACAGAGGTATCGGAAGCGATACCAAGAACCACATCGTATGACCCTTACAATACCACCATAATACTGTTTCTACGGAGCTTGTCCTGACCGTTCTTGTTTTCTTCTTCCATTTTTTTTTCTGTTCTTCTCTTTTATTATTTTTCTCGAAGAAGCACTGTCCGAAACTTTGAATACTAATTTATCATTATTTTTGTTGTTTGTTTTAATTTCTTCTTTACTGCATAAAAAAACTGCTAAACACTATGAAGTCTTGTGTTTATATTTTTCTTTTTATTTCGTGTCTGATATCGTTTCAGTGAAGGCGCGTGTGCTTAGGGTACTCAGTTCGCGATCGTAAGGTCGTGAGTTCAATACACGACAGCGTGTTGTGTCCTTGTGCAAAACACTTTATTTTTATTTCACGTTGATCCAGTCCACTCAGCTGGCAAAAGTGAGTTGTACCTGTAGTTGAAAAGGCCTAACTTGTTACATTCTGTGTCACACTGAATCTCTCTGAAAACTACGTTAGGAGTACGCGTGTCTGTGCGATTGCTCAGCTAATCGAACGTTAGTTTCATGAGCAGGTTGTTGCGTTGATCGGATAAACTGGAACCCGCGTCGTCGTAACCGACGGAGTGCCAGATATCTTTTCTCTGGTTATTTTACCGTAGTGACGCGAACTTCGATATCATCTAGAATCTCGGATTAAACCTAGTTCGGATTACACAGGATCTAATATATGCTATCTTCAGATTCTAACACTATAATTCAATGGGAAAGCAGTTCAGTTAATCGACCAACCCGAATGTTCATAATTGAAACCGATTGAGACCCATTATTTAGTTGTGGGGAAAGTAGTGTTCGTGAAGAAACAAGTGACGGCTGTAATATTGGTTTCAAATTTAGGCACAACGCCAGCAATTTAAGGGAAAGGTGTAAGTTGATTACATCAACCACAGAGCTCAACTGGTACTTATTTTATCGACCCCGAAAGGATAAAGAGCAAAGTCGACCCCGGCGGAGTTTGAACTCAGAACGTAAAGAGAGGCGAAATGCCACTAAGTATTTTACCCGATGTGCTAACAATTTTGCCAGCTCGCTGCCTTAATGACGGCTATAATATTAATAATGGAAATTTTAGCTGGGACGATGGGGTTCCAGTTGATGCGGACAATACTGCAACTTACAAACATGTTCACATACAGGCGCACGCGCGCACACACACACACACACGCGCACACACTTACATATGCGCACATACACGCATATAAACACATTCTGACTGTGGGAGAATAAGAGAGTGTGATAGGTATGTGCTTGCAGAATAAAAATATATAAACACACTGATATTTAAATTATATGTACAAACATGCATGCATTCATCTCACTCACACACACACACACACACACACACACACACACACACGCACACACACACACACAAGCACACACACACACATACACATACATATATACATATACAGATATGCATATATATATGTTAGTATGTATGTGTGAACACGTATATGTATGTGTATGTATATATATATATATGTATATATATATATATATATATATATATATATATATATATATATATATATATATATATATATATATATATATATATATCTATATATATATATACATATATATACATATACATATACATATATCTATATATATATATATATATACATATATATATATATACATATACATACACACACACACACACACATATATATATATATATATGTATGTATATATATATATATATATATATATATATATATATATATATATATATATATATATGTATATATATATATATATATAGGCCATATCATTTTTATTGACAGCACCCCCGTCATTAAAAAAAGTCTCAGTCATGTCTGTACAGTGTTAACCATAACCTCGGGCTGGCTGAATATCAGATATGTAGTTACACTAGGGTGGTTTTATAGCCTAGTGGCGCCACTAGTCCGACAATATAAATGCTATCAACGAAGGAGTCGCTTTGTATATCCGCTGTGCATTCACAGTCTGTCAATGTTTCGCATATGCAACGCGGTTTCAATTCCTATCTGGAAATTATTTCTAATACTTTTTGACGAAATGTGAAAACATTATTTATTTTTTACTCTTCCGAGTTTGTGACATTGTGCTTATAGAGGCGGGGGTTGAAGATTGGTGATTATTACAGATCAGATTGTGTAGATCACATTACACATGGGTAAAATTCCGCCCTGCAATCAAATTTGAATCCCCATCCAGTGATGAAGTCTCCAAAAATTTTATAAAACATACATACACTCGACCCCCCCCCCCACACACACACAACCCATCATCCCCCCTTCACATATATGTATAACTCACAGTCTATCGCTAGAAGCAGTTATTAACCTGTATGCAAAGCCTAAGAAGTTTCTCGCGTTTAATCTCGAGTGCTAAACTACTAACGTTTGGTAGAGGAAACAACACACACACACACACACACACACACGCACACACACACACACACACACACACATTCGCACGTACATACACGTACGAGTGCGCGTGCACTCACACTTTCCATGAATTTCCTCGAGAGCAATTGTTTTTATTTTAATGAAATGTCTATCTTCATATAAAAATTATTTAATAATTATCGCTTATATCATGCTGCCAATTCCTGAAAAGAATGAAATAGCATAATGCAAGATTACGACCAACTAGAAATTTTATCAAGTTCTTAATAAGTAAAAAAAAAAAAAAAAACAACAACAATATTTTGTGAATTCTAAGTACCGTTTCCTTATGATTCCTTGATTTGAAATTGGAATTTCTAATACTTCCAAGACAAAGATCCAGTCTTTCGTTGGCTTTTTGGAGGACTCTACGTCGTCTGTCTCTGTTGTAAGCAAGAATCTCGAAGTTATTGACCGCTTCACTTATCTCGGAAGTGAAATTCATAGTGGTATTAGCTGCGAGTCTGAAGCCTAAAAAGACTTACACGAGCTGGTGCAGTTGTATACTCATTGGACAAGAGTTTTTGGTGCTACCTATATATCTGAGCAGAAGGACAAAGGATGGGATCTTTAGGTCTCTGGACTTCCCTGTCCTCTTCTATAGCTGCGAAACTTCATTAGTGTCTGTGGACCTTAGGAGCCACCTGAACTCCTTTGGCACCAGGATGCTTCACAGGATTATGGGTTACCAATTGTCGGATTTCGTATCCAACCAATGACTCTACTCAGAAAGTGGGATGTGTTTTGTTACTTGTATAATTCGGGTGCGCCAGCTCAGATTGTTTGGGTATGTTGCTCGATTTTTCGAGTTATACCCTGCTTACCATGTTCTCTACTGGGGATCTGGTTGGGTTGACGGCTCTTGTTGGTCGACCACATGTCATATAGTCACTGCAGATCAGGAGGTATCTCGCAGAGATGGGAACCTGACCTGATTATCTCCCTTGCAATTACTGCGTTCATCAGGGTAAAGACAGTAGTTTAATAGAACTTATACATTTTTCCTTGCTTTGGGTTCTCAGTCCTCGATGAAGACGTAGGGACATCGCCTTGGCGTATAACATGTTTTGGGAATTTTTAGACCCAGTGAAATTCATCCCTCACTAAATATGATCACGACCAATTTCTCCCTTAAAGAGTGATTGGCGGAGAGAAGAGAATCGACCCTGTACAGGACTGGTATTTTATTTCTCACTGATGGCATGATGAAAAGCAAAACTGACCTCAAAATGCAATGGGCTAGAACGAGTACGGAGACTGTAAGGGAGTTTATCATACATTCTAACGACTTATCTAATTTGCTGCTTTAAGTCACATCTCTGAATTTGTAAAAATAAAAAGTTAATTATATTTCATCCCCATAGTTTCTTATGTACTTAGAATTTTCCCTGGTACTTAAAAAGGCTTCCTAATTTGTCATTGAACGTTGATGCAGTAATATGAGCATAAGTGTGGCCTGTTTGCAGCCATTGAACTAGTTAGAAATAAAATTCATTATCTCTTTAAAATCACATCCTACTTTCATTAAAAAAAGGCAAATCATTAAATAATATATTTCTGCATACACTGTCTAAAAACAAGATAAGATTGGGATAATTGGAATATTTTTGATCATGCGTATACGCAACCAAGTTTAATCTGGAGCTAAACATGAAGAACCTGAAAAAACATCAAAACAGTTTTACACCGAGATCCCACTATTGATTCCTTGTCGAATGAATCCCACTTCTTCCACTTTCCCCACTGATGCTTTCAAGAAAAGATACACATGTCTCAGAAACCCACATAAGATCGTGTATCAGGTCAAAGGAAATAAATATTAGGGTGTTGGAGGTGGGCAAGTGCGAATACTGTAAGAATATCTCAACTTCTGATGAGCTGTATCTGTAACCAGAAAGTTTCAAGTCCACTTGAAATCTTTTCATTTTCTTTATGCTGTTTCGACTCTCACGAGGCGTATTATTATCATATAATCACATTTTCCACCTCTTTTACATATTTGAGACCCTCAATGTTGTGAACAACAGAAGGCAGATCTGAGGTTTACCATTTGTGTTAGCTTTGACAGCACATATAAAATTGGAACGATACCGAAATAATTAACAAGAACATTGCTTGATTCTTGCGAATGTACATATCTGGAATTCTGCATTGAGTTTGTGGGATGTCGAACGAAAGGAGCTTTCTCTCCAGGCCTATAACTCCTATTGGAGCCGTTGGAATGGTATCGCAATATATGGGTGATGTAGATATTTTCAATCTGGAAAGGTCCATACCTCTGCAGACCTCACTTCCAGAGAAAGAACAGAATACAAAAAACGAAGAAAAATCAGAAAAAACCCCCCAGGAAGAGTAGAATCGTGATGGGTGTGTGTGTGTGTGTGTGAGTGCAAGCGTGCGTGCGTGTGCGCTTTTGTCTGTACGTGCATATGTGTATATATATATGTTTTTGTGTATATATATGTGTGTTCACGAACAGAAATATGTATATATATATATATGTGTGTGTGTGTGTGTGTGTGTGCGTGTGTGTGTGTATAGTCAAGTGGTTTGGATAATATAAATATATGCCTTGCATCGCCAGTGCAAGAGACTGTAGGTGAACCATGGACCTTTTCACTGATAATCTGCGCCCAAATAATTCAGTAGTTTGTCATTTACGCACACACATACGCACGCATACACACACACACACGCACACACACACACACACACACACACACACACACGGCGCATATATATATAATATACATACAGCCATACAAATATGTGAATGTGTGTATGTGTATGTATACGTACATAAGACGTCCCAATCATGGCATTATAAACATACCAAGAGTTTGTTCAATGTAATAGAAAGTATCTCACAATTCTATTTACGTGGCTTGCGCAACGCCCTAAAACAGCCAACCGTAACGCTGATAACGCCCAAATCTATATTCATAACATCTATAAACCAAGACCTCTATTCCTATTATATTTCTTTAATAATCTTACATTCCGATACATTTCTGAGGAAAAATTTTCTTATTCTCTCAGACGTGGCTGTGTGGTAAGAAGCTCGCTTCCCAACCATATATTTCCGGGTTCAGTCCCACTGCGTGACACTTTGGGAAAGTGTCTCCTACAATGGCCTCGGATGGACAAAAGCTTTGTGATTGGATTTGTTAGACGGAAACTGTTTTAGTCATGAGAATGCGGCCATGCTGGGACACCACCTAAAGGAATTTTCGGCCGAATCACTCGACCCCACCAGTACTTATTTCTTTTCAAAACCTGGTACTTGTTCTATCGGTATCTTTTACCGAAACGCTAAGTTACGGAGATGTAAACATACCTACACCGGTTGTCAAGCGGTGGTGGTGCACAAACACAAATAAAAAGACGCGCGCGCGCACATACACACGCGTCGTGTCTATGTTAGTCCCCCATCACCGCTTGACAACCGGTGTCGGTGTGTTTACGTCCCCGTACATTAGCGGTTCGGCATTAGAGACCGATAAAATAAGTATTAGGCTTTAAAAAAAATAAGCCGTGGGGTCGATTTGTCTGACTAAAACTCTTGAAGGCCGTGCTCCAGTATGGCCGCAGTTAAATGACTGAAGCAAGGAAAAGAATAAAAGAAAAAAAAGAATACTCGATCATCGTACATACATTCATGTATGTAACGTACGAGGGGGTGCTGAAAAGGTCCTGGCGTTAAGGGTGTCACGAAAGGCCTGGCTGGAGTCCCAAACTTGCGAGTTCTTTTACAGGGATTAGAAAAACTGAAGGACCGCTGTAAGTGTGTGAACCTGAGAAGGGAATGTGTTCCATAAAATCATAATTAACTGATCCTCCTGTATTTTCTTTTACCCAAAGCCAGGAACTTTTCAGCACCCCCTCGTATGTGTGTATGTATGTATGTACGTATGTAAGTGTGGATGTATGTGTGTGTGTATGTATGTAAGTGTGGATGTATGTGTGTGTGTGTGTATGTATGTATGTATATAAGTATGCATGTTCACTCTACCCAAAGCCAGGAACTTTTCAGCACCCCTCGTATGTATGTATGTATGTATGCATGTTCAATCTTTCTCTTAATTCTTAACTTAGCCTTGACAAGCCGCCTTCCCAGTGGCAAAGTTGAAAAGGAGGAAATTGTGACTTGCTCCCTACTTGATAGCGAGGTTATGAAGGAAAGTACCTTCTATTAATTATCATCCTTTAAAACTTAAGATACACTTGAAGATTTTTATTGTCCCAGATATCGTGATCATTCGTCGCATACAAATCAGGGATTTGCATTCTCCCCACAAGATCCCAAATTAGAGCCCATACTTTGCTCCAGACGGGTTAGTATATATTCTGTTGACCCTAAAATAATAGGTACCAAGATGAAAATGTATGTTGGATATTGGGTTTGCAAACTCCTTATTAATGGTTCATAGATGTCCTCTTTTATTTTACTAACCGCGTTCGTGTCTAGAGGGCAGCTGATTTCCACAACAGAACATATCGTTTCTTTGTGACGCCACGTATGTATGTATGCATGTATGCATGTACGAATGCCGCGTATGTATGTATGTATGTATGTATGTAATTATTCAGTTTCAATTCAAGATTTCTTGCCAATAGAGAAAGAGCAGGTTTCTAACCTAGGCCCCTCAACATCAACAGGGTATTTTTTTATGTATGCATGTATGTATGTGTGCATTGTATATATGTATTTATCTTTTCTTTGTGATGCCGCGTATGTATGTATGTATGTATGTATGCCATGCATGTATGTATGTATAAATATATGTAGTGTTGCTTCTTGTTTCTTTATTACCCACAAGGGGCTAAACATAGAGGGGACAAACAAGGACAGACAGTGCGTAACGACCGCAGTGCGTAACTGGTACTTAATTTATCGACCCCAAATGGATGAAAGGCAAAGTCGACCTCGGCGGAATTTGAACTCAGAACGTAACGGCAGACGAAATACCGCTATGCATTTCGCCCAGCGTGCTAACGTTTCTTCCAGCTCACCACCTTACATGTATGTAATGTTGTGTCTATATAAGTATATGTTTGTGTATGTGTGTGCATTAATTGGGTGTGGGTAGGTGTGCTTATGGCTTGCGCATAGCTCGTTGTTTGTTTAATATTTCTGTTCGCTCGCTCCCCTTTCCTCGTTTCTCATAAGTCTTCTTCTAGATGCTCTACGTTCAAGTTTTTTTTTTGGACATTTTAGTTCAACGATCTCTGCATTAGTTTGCAGATAAGCCAAATGTAAATACTCTCTCATACACGGACACACTCACTAAAAGACATATACACACACATATATATGCAGGAGTTTTAATTACGTCTGTGTGTGTGTGTGTGTCTGTGCGCGCGCGCGCATAATACAAATGAAGTTATTTTTACTCTTGTGTAGGTAATTCTTAAGTCAGCCGACACTTGGAGAAACCGACTTTCAAGCCTTTTGACCGGAAAAAAGACCTCATTAACCCACTAGAAAATTATAAATACACACACACACACACACACAAACGTATGTATGTATGTATGTATGTATGTATGTAAGTGTGTATGTTTGTTTGTATGCATGTATGCATCTACGTATGTATATATGTATATATATATATACATGTGTGTGCGTGTAAATATATATATATATATATATATATATATATATATATGAGTGTGTGTGTGTGTGTATAAGTATATATATATACATATATATATATATATATTTATATATATATAATTATATGTATATATATATATATATATATATATATATATATATATATATATATATATATATATATATATATATATATATATATATACGCACACTCACACACATATATAGAAATATAGTTATGGCGGTACTCGAGAATGTCCGTCATCAAAAGGCTGAAACCTGTTCAAGAGCAAAGAGAAGTATGTTTTCGCTTATCCGTCCCTTAACTACGGATGATAAACACACGCACGCACACACGCACACACACACACACACACACACACACACACACACACACACACACACACACAC
The DNA here is from genome assembly GCF_046866305.1 of Octopus bimaculoides. Taxonomy (NCBI): domain Eukaryota; kingdom Metazoa; phylum Mollusca; class Cephalopoda; order Octopoda; family Octopodidae; genus Octopus; species Octopus bimaculoides. The sequence continues at coordinate 2,690,886 of NC_142932.1, read as the reverse complement.
ACACAAATATATGCATACATTCGTGCATAAAACCATATTTTATGCACGAATATACAAATTCACAGCTTTAGATACATATATGCATACATACATACGTTAATAAATAAGTACATACATTTGTAGACAAACACACAGGCATACATGCATAGACAGACAGACATACAGACATACAGGCAGACAGACAGACAGAGAGACTTCCAAATCGATAGATAGATTGATGGATGGATGGATAGATAGATAGATAGATAGATAGATAGATAGATAGATAGATAGATAGATAGATAGATAGATAGATAAATGCATACATAGACTGATAGACATTAGTAGATGGATATATCTAGACATAGATACACACGTTCATTCAAACATGCGTTCGGATATACATAGACAGACAAACAGACAGGTAGATAGATGTATATATAGACAGATAGACAGATAGAGATTTAGACAGACAGACAGACAGACAGACAGACAGACAGACAGACAGATAGATAGATAGATAGATAGATAGATAGATAGATAGATAGACAGACAGGTAGATAGTTAGGTAAGTAGATAGATAGACAGACAGGCAAACAGGTAGATAGATAGGTAGATAGATACATTTCTTTTATTAGCCACACAGGGCTCAACGAAGATGGGACAAATACAATGTAGAGCTTCTCTTTTTGGGAGGGGGAAGGAAGGAAAGAAAAAAAAAAAAAAAAAAAAAAAAATTGGTGGTGTCGATCAAAAGGGATCGTAGGAAGGGAAAAAGGGGCAGTTCGATCAAAAGGGATCGAAAAAAAAGAAAAGGAAAGGCCGATCAATAGGGATCGTGTATCACACAGTAATGTTCTCGTGTAAAAAGAGGGGAGGACAGTTTAGGTTTAGCCGTGGAAGGAAAAGCCTACGGAAAAGACCACGGTAACCTTGGTCAATATTCTCATTGAAGAAACTATAACAGTAAGTGACTCTCTTTTGCCTTTTTGTTTTATTTTTTTTTCTTGTTCATAGGGTTATGCTCAAGATGGCTCCGTCGTTCACACGTGCCATCCTTGCTACATTCACCCATCTTTTTTTGAAGCATTCACTAGACAAGACTTCCCTTTCTACTCTCAACTTCCTCTTCAGGTGATACTTGAAGAAGTTGATGAGAGATTGCCCAGAGAGGAAAGTCTTTGTCTCTAGACCTTTCAGACGCGTCCACCATACACATTCTTTCGCCATAGCCACAAGTACGATGAAAATAGCTCTTCCTTCCCGTTTAAAGGAAGGAGGCGCGACAATATTCACGATAGACTCGGCTGATAGACCGACTCGTCCCACACGCGATAGCAGTTGTTCGACGTAAGCCCACAGCTCGGAAATGGTGGGACACTGTACGAGTGCGTGCAGAACGGTTTCGTCGCTCTGCCGGCATCTCGGACAGGTCGGCCCCGTGTTTCTCGAGCCATGCCTGTAGAGCTTATCCCGAACGGGTAGTGCTTCTCGATAGCACTGCCAGGCCAGGGATCTCTGGAAGTTGTCCATAGGTCCCGGCCCGAAGGTCGTCTTAAACAGGCGGGTCAGGTATTCCTCGTCGACGCCCAGGTTCGCCCCGAGATCGTCGTCGTACCTTCCCTCCACTAATCCACTATAGAATGCGTTAGTTGTGATGCAGTCGCTCAAGGTTGACCCGGGTTGTTGGAGTTGCCGAAGAGCAGCGCGACACTCGCGGTGCCATTCGCCCTTCCTCGGCCTCTTCTTGATCCATGACTGCAGTTCGGTCATGGAGACGAGCTGCGGGAAAGCGCGCCGCACAAACGGCGACCACACCTGTTCACCGCTGTCTACGTAGAGCCGGAGATGTCGCAGTCTCAGCGAGTGTCTGCGCATCATCAACCACGGCATGCCCAGTCCTCCTTTTAACGGGTGTTGGCAGCAAACGGATCGCCTAACCATCGGAACGCTTCCTTTCCACAAGAAGCGGAAGAGGATGCGCTCCAGTTTGGTGATGGTAGGGTCGGGACAAGGAACGACGGTCAGGCGGTAGTAGATGACGGACGCGATGTACGTGTTCGCCACCTCCGCCCGACCTTTCAGGGAAAGCTTCCTCTCGGCCCATTGCCGGGCTAGAGTGGCCACCCTTCTCGTTATCTCGTCCCAGTTCTTCTCCGTTTGGAGGTCTGGACCAAACCAGACCCCGAGCATCTCAACCGGACCGTCAGTCCAACGTCCCACGACGGAGGCGCTACTTGACGGCATGGGGTTGCTTCTCCAGGTGCCGAGCCGCAAGCCCACTGACTTATCCCGGTTGATTTTCGCTCCCGTTACCGCTTCGTATTCTCTCAGTGTCTCGCCGACAAGCTCGATGTGCTTTTGGCTAGACACTATGACGGTGACGTCGTCCGCGTATGACGACACGCTCGTCCCGCATCCCAACTCTCGCGGGATAGGTAGATAGATAGATAGACAGGCAAATAGATAGATATAATAGAACAGATAGATAGATAGATAGATAGATAGATAGATAGATAGATAGATAGATAGATAGATAGATTGATAGATAGATAGATAGTGGTTACGCTAGATATATAATCGCCATGAGACATGAAATGCTTTAAAAGCACATGTCCATTTATTTCTAATACAGATTTGTTTATATAGATAGAGAACGAATTCTTGTTGATCTATGGCTAATTTCCTCAAATATTTGCCATTAGCTTTCTTGAACAAATTATCTAACAAAACATCTTATTTCGTACAATGATAAACCATCTGTAATAAACCATCTGTACAATGATAAACCATCTGTAATGAACACCTACATTATCTGATAGAAGCTATTGATGGCGTTTTAATGAAAATATATCAATATATGTTTTCAGAACTAGGCTAGATTTTTCCATATGCAAACATGCTTAAGATACAGAGACGTTTGTTTTATGATTTGATATGTGGTGGTGTGAGGTTCAGTGTGTGTGTGTGTGTGTGTGTGTTCGTGCGTGCGCGCATTTGTGTGTATGTGTGCGTGCATGTATGTTTGTGCACGTGTGTTTGTGTCTGCGTTTATGTACATGTTTGTGGGTATATGTATCTTTATGTGTGTAAATGTATGTGTATATATATATATATATATATATATATATATATATATATATTCTTTTACTCTTACTTGTTTCAGTCATTTGACTGCGGCTATGTTGGAGTACCGCCTTTAGCCGAGCAGATCGACCCCAAGGATTTATTCCTTGGAAGCCTAGTACTTATTCTATCGGTCTGTTTTGCCGAATCGCTAAGTTACGTGGGCGTAAACACACCACCATCGGTTGTCAAACGATGTTGGGGGGGGGGACAAACACAGACACACAAACATATACACACACATACATACATAAATATATATATATATATATATATATATATATACATATATATATATATATATATATATATATATATATATATATATATATATATATATATATATATATACGACAGGCTTCTTTCAGTTTCTGTCCACCATATCCACTCACAAGGCTTTGGTCGGCCCGAGGCTATAGTAGAAGACACTTGCCCAAGGTGCCACGCAGTGGGAATGAACCCAGAACCATGTGGTTTGTAAGCAAGCTATTTACCACACAGCCATATATATATATATATATATATATATATATATATATATATATATATATATATATATATAAGATAAACTTACTTGGATGGGTGGCGTTCAATCATATAATAATATATAAATATATATGCATATATACATACATGTACATAATTACACATATATGTATATAGATATGCATATATGGATACAGGACGTTATAAAACGTAAACAACATGAAATATGAAAACAATATGAAATACGAAAACATGGAATACAAACTTTTTTTGCGAACAACGAAAGAAACAAATGGAAAACAATACAAGTAACGTAAAGATCGACCCTTCATCAGTTGTCGACTGTTTATCTACTCCACATTTTGAGCAATTGCGACAAGATGTGTCTTCGAGAAAGCAAAATAAAATTTGTGATTTGCGGAGGGTCAAAGCTGGTAACAAAAACAGGACAGTGAAAACAAACAACAGTAAGGGCTGCTAAGCCATAACGAATGGTGGCGAGCGCTGGAGGAACAAGCTTTGACAGGAGAAAAGATAGGAGAGGAGACACACACAAGAATACGTGTGATCTGTGTGGCACATCAAAAGGAAATAACGAAGCTCAAGCTAGGAAAAGAAAGATGACCGGTGGTCACGTGTGAGCAACGAGAGAGTAAAGGAGGAAGAGTGAGAAAGAGAGAGAGAGGAACACATAGAAAACGGTGAAAGGGAGAAGAAAAGAATTAGAGAAAGGTTGAGAGAGAAAAAACGAAAGTGGGAGATGGGGATATAATTACACACACACACACACATGGATATATATATTTATAGAATCATATACTGACATATACATATTTACATATATGTATGTATATACAAATATATATACATCATACATATGTATGGCATATATATGTATATATATATATATATATATATATATATATATATATATGTATGTAGGTATATATGAATATATACACGCATTTAAATATCTGTATATATATATATATATATATATATATATATATATATATATATATATATATATATATATATATATATATATATATATATATATATATATATATATATATATTGTTGTACTTGGGGATGGTCATATTGCCAGTTTAGCCAATAAAAACACACGCACTGTATATTTGGTGTTAATTTTTTTTTTTTTTTCAGCTTTATATTACATTAATCTTAATCTTAATCTTATTTCGGCCAGAGTTCTTTCGTCACACTTCTGTGACCTCATCAGTGGTCCTTTGTTTCCTTCTTTCTTATGTGTGTCTCACCTTGCTAACTATCAGCCATTTTGTATTTTGTATTCCTATTGTATGTGTCTACGCATGCGTGTCCTTCAATGTGTCTGTGTCTTTTGTAAGTGCATGTGTGTATGGGGAGTGTCTGTATCACCTATATTCTCTGTTAATACGTGTTCATTTGTATTAGTTTTTATTTATTTATATGTTCATGTGTGTGTGTGTGTGTTTTTTTATTTTTTTTATTTTATTTTTAATGTGTTTAATTAAATTTTGTTAACGTATGTAGTATTTAATTCCATTTGTTTATCTATGTATTGTATTATACTTTGTTCCTATTATTGGTTTATGGGTAACATGTTGTCACATGCTGTGGTTTGTTAGTGGCGTATGTTAGTGTTCCATTCTAGTTTCCTATTCAGGCTAGGTTTCCCTTCTATTATGTGTGTAGCTTCAGTAATTTGTCTAAGTGCTGCATCACTGCTATGTGTAGATAAGATTTTAATTTCTATGTTGTTGATTGAGCCTCTATGTTCTTGCTCAGCGTGCTGGTACAGAACTGATGAGTTCTTCCCTTCCTTAAGTTCCCTCCAATGTTCGTTTGCCCGCTCCCCTATACTCCTTGCTGTTTCGCCTACATATGTCGTTGTCTTATTTCTGCATCGTCCCTCTGTACATCTTATACTATAGACCACATTTCTGGTTTTGCAGTTCGTTTGTGGGCTAAATCTACATACGATACAGTTCCTATCAGTGCAGGGGGTTCTACTGAAAGGGTATGTTCTACTGATAAGGGATTTGATAGGGTTGCCTGGCCTTTCAACAACCTTAATTCTTAGCTTAAGTTTGTCTAGGGCCCTTCTAAAGCGGTACGCCAGTTCGCCTCTAGGGGTGGTGTCGACGAACATGACGCTTTGGTACTTGTGGCTATTGTACCATGAGCTTGCCTTCCCTATTTTCTTCTTAGTTCTTTCTATGGTGTTCCATGATTTGCTCCTATAGAGTGGGCAAATCCCATTCCTATCGTTGCGTTTGATTGTTTCAAACTTCTTCATAGCTCCTTTGTAAACCCTGATCCTTTCTTTATGGCTGTAACCCGAGAACTGCATGCGGTGGACGAAATGTTGTATATGTCTCTTTGATTCTGTAGGGTCGCACATGCAGGAGACATTTCGCATTACTCTGACGAGGTCTGCCATCAATATGTTGAATTTGGCATTGTCCGCAATAGCCGAGTTCCGGTGGGTCAGGTACTTGGAGGCCATAGGTTTTGTATAGTGTGAATGGAGGATTCTGGTTTTATTGTTCTTA
>NC_142932.1:2664737-2682237 GCF_046866305.1 Octopus bimaculoides | reverse complement strand
ATCTACGAGCCGCCACTGGTTGACTGGTGACTAAATGTTTGTAGTCTTAGCATTTCTGTAGATGGCAGCAGTGGCTTGTGTAATACACAGAAAACATATATGGGACCTTGACAGCTTTCATATGTGTTACTTCTTTGCTAACTATAAACTCTTGCTTACATACGACTGATCTAGAAGTGGCATCGCTGTAAGCTGAGTGGATTATTAAACCTCCTAATGAAAGCAGTGCTGTGTTTTTGTGCGTATACAGGGTTGGAAATGCCCTAGCAGATCTACAGAGATATTCCAAACGTTCCACCCTTGACCTGCTTGTAGAACAAGCTTGAACATGACACGCCTACCAATGATCCTTTATCGACTAGAAATTATAGCTAAATATCCGTCAAAACATATTGCACTTTCTTAAAAATCGGAAGGACATGTTTGATAATGCTTTCTTAGAGATATTATTTATTCAAGCATGTTGTATCGCATTCGGGATTATCACGTTATTTTTAATAAAATCTGGGTATAACAGAGAGGATGGTCACGGAGAGGAGCTCTTAAATTATAGGTATGTTCGATCAGACTGATCGAACATACCTGCGATCTAAAACTGGTGTTCAATATCACCAATAACTTACTTGGGAAACAAAAACCACAAATCCTCGCAAACCTGTCCAATAAACTGTGACATTTAATGATGCTCATGTTTCATTAAGTAGAGTTTGTGTATGTGCACACGTGCATGTCTGTGAAAGCGTGTCTTATAAAATACCAGGAGCTGCGGTTTCCTGTCCAGGAATGGTCCCCTTAAAAACGTATAGTGTTAGAGCACAGTACGTATGTATTTGAATGTGTGTATGTATATGCATGTGCGTACGTGCATATGTGTATGTGTGTGAAAGTGTGTTTGTATGTGTGCCTTTAAAGAGTTTGATAAATATAATACGAACTGAATACTACATACTCGCCCCCTATGTATAATATATATTTTGGGGGAAGTCTTTTCTTTAAATTCCTTCGTTTCTTTTTCCTTTTTTCCCTTTGTACATTTTTCTTTCTTTCTTGCTCTCTGTCTTTTTTTTCTGTTTTTCTTCTGACCAAAATCTGCAGAAGTTTTCTTTTTCTTTTTGCTTATTGAAAAATTCCTAACCGTTTTTCTCATCTGGTTCCAATAGATGGGGAAACAAGTGGAATTTCTTTTATTCTAACAAAATAAACGAAAAGAAACAAAAAGGGAAATATAATGACAGACAGAAAGAAAGCAAGCAAGAAGGAAGGAAAGCAAGTTAGAAAGAAAGGAAGAACGAAAGAAAAATCATTCACAGCACCAGAAGAAAAGAAAATGTAAGGCATGGATTGCAGTGGGGAATATAATAAAACAAAGAGAAATGTCAGAGAAATACAATGATTCTGAAGAATGTGGCGAAAGGAACTGAAACAACGGAGAGCATAAGGATACATGAAACAAAATTAAGAATATTCCGAAGAATTCCATAGAGTCCCTTGGTTTGTATTGGTAAAGTAAACCAAAATAGTCTAAAACAATCGGTTTGTCATATGACTAAAAGATAGAAGTTATGACATGCACATAACTCCCGTATGGACACAAAATACATACACATTTAGACATAAACATACATACATATATACATACACACACACACACATACATACATACATACATACATACATACATACATACATACATATATATATATTACACTCCTCAATAGAACCACCATCAGGAAGCACTGAGCGTATCCTCTCTCTGCGCTTCTTAAGCTCTTCTGGCCCAGTACATCTACTGAGCATCTATGCTCCCACTCTCTACAGCTCAGAAGAGACCAAGGACCAAGTTCTACAAAGATCTGAACTGTATCATCAGAAACATACCAACCAACAAAAACACCTATCTTCTAGGAGATTTTAACGCTCACGTGGGGTCTGACCATGACTTGTGGCCCATTTGTGTCGGACATTTTGGCATTGACAATATGAATGACAATGGTCAGAGACTGCTTGAATTTTGCACATGCCATAACCTGTGCATCACCAACACATTCTTTGCCAACAAGCCATCTCATAAGGCATCTTGGAGACATCCAAGATCTCACCACTGGCGTCAGTTTGATCTTGTCATCACACGAAGATCCTTTCTGAATTCTGTCCAACTGACCCGTAGTTACCACAATGCGGATTGTGACACAGATGATTTACTAATAAGCAGCAGGGTGAGGATTCTGCCTAAAAAAGTCCATCACTCAAAGAAAATGGGCCGACCACGCATCAACACTGCCAGAATCTCGGACCCTACACCGCAGAAACGTTTTGCTGTTTCTATCAAGGTTGCCCTCAGTAGCTTCCCATCCTCCTCTGCTGAAAGTAGGTGGAATTATATCCAGGAACATTTGTATACCACATCAATAGATACTTTCCGCATGAGTGAAAGGCATAACCCGGATTGCTTCAGTGCTGAGCTCTCAAAGTTGAAACCAGTTATCGAAGCAAAGCGCGCAGCTCTGATGCAATACAAGAGTGATTCTTCTACAAAGACACTCGAAGAACTCAGAAAGGCAAGAAATAAAATCCAAGTGACTACCAGACGCTGCGCAAATAGGTATTGGAAAGAAACCTGTCAGAGTACCCAGTTAGCTGCTGACAGTAGCGACACCCGTAGGATGTATGCTGGTCTGAAGAAGGCCCTCAATCCATTAGCAAACAAGTCATTCCCTCTGAAATCAACTACTGGAGATCTCATCAAAGACCAAAGCAAGCAAATGGATAGATGGATGGAGTACTACCAGGATCTCTTCTCACGGGAGACCACGGTCGCTGAGGTTGCAATCGAAGGTGTCAAGATCTTGCCAGCCATGTGCAAACTTGACAGTCTGCCGTCCATAGCAGAGCTCACCAAGGCTATTGACTCCCAAGCCAGTTGTAAGGCTCCGGGAAAAGACGGCATCCCCTCAGAGATCATCAAAGCCGGCAAAAATACCGCCCTGCTTCAGCACTTTTATGAGCTTCTGTGTCAGTGCTGGGAAGAGGGTACAGTCCCTCAGGATATGCGGGATGCTAACATCATTACACTTTATAAAAACAAAGGTGACCGTGATGATTGCAACAATTACCAGCACTGCTGGAAAGACCTTTGCCCGCGTAATCCTGTCCAAGCTACAACTACTTGCTTCTCGAATTTATCCAGAATCGCAGTGTAGCTAAAAACCAGACTGGATTATTTTATGCGCAACTCCATTGTCTCCCGAGACAAAAGGATGCCAACAATATATATATATATATATATATATATATATATATATATATATATATATATATATATATATATATATATATATATGTGTGTGTGTGTGTGTGTGTATATATGTATATATATATATACATATACAGACATGTGTACACACATGCTGTGTGTGTCTTTGTGTTTGTTCCTCCACCACTGTGTTAATATATGTCCCTGTTACTTAGCATTGTGTCAAAAAAGCCGATAGAATAAGTACCAGGCTTTAAAAAAGCACTTGGGTCGATTCATTCGACGAAAGTAACTCAAGACAGTGCCCCAGCCTGGCTGCAGCCCAATGAATGAAACAAATGAAAAACAAAAGATATAGATATACAAAGAGTCAACAGATGAGATCCAGAGATTCTCAATATTAAAAATACCTATTAGCGCTCAAATTCTTCTGTGGGGCGGCATCCGAAACTCGGAGTTTTATCATGGCTACTGAATAAGTGTCACATATTTTTACAGATAAATTCCTCTATTTGCATAATATCGAGGTCTCTTTCTTTCTTTTGTTGTCCTTCCTGTCAAATATATATATATATATATATATATATATATATATATATATATATATATATATATATGTATGTATGTATGTATGTATGTATGTATGTATGTATGCATGTATGTATGTGTGTCTTTCTGTCTTAATTTATCCCCCACCCCTGCTTGACAACCGGTGTCGGTGTGTTTCACATCGCCGTAAATTAGCGTAACGACAAAGGAGACCGATAGAATACGTACTAAGTCAGTCCTGGAGTCGATTTGTTCGACTAAAAACCTTTCAGGCATCCCCCAGCATGGCCGCAGTCATATGACTGAAACAAGTGAAAGAAAATATAAAAGAAAACACACACACACACACACACACACACACACACACACACATCGAAGTAAACCGTCACTCAGACCATGGTTGTTTTTATATACCACGTTCTTTGTTTCTATTTAATGTGATTTATGTCTAGAAAGTGTTAGTGTCACCTTACGTATTGTATGATTTATGCATGAAACATAATCCTATTTTATGCAGTCATATCTGCTTTCACATACACCCTTGTGATATACATATGTATGTATATATATATATATATATGTATTAATGAGGGTTGTGTAAATACCTACACGCACACACGCACACATACATGCACAAACACAAACATATATATGATTATATATAAGTATATATATATATGCATATTTATATAAGTTTGTATGTATTTTTATATACATATAGATATTTGTGTGTATGTATATTGTATATATATGTATGTATGTATATATATATATGTATATATGTAGGTATAAGTATTTACATAGCACCATTCATACATGCGTATATATACACAAATATTTATATTATTTAGAAGGATGTATATATATGCATATATATGTATACTTATATATAATCATGTACATATATGTGCATGCGGGTGTGCGTGTGTGTGTGTGTGTGTAGGTAATCACATATCTCCATTCATACATATATCCATAAATATGTATATTACATGGGTGTATGTGAAATTTGATATGACCTAGGCGTAGGAGTGGAAATTTTACCGGTGAGTGTGTTAAATTATAAGGCACTAAAAGAGAATGACTTCCCGACAACAGTATATACATATATATATATATATATATATATATATATATATATATACATATATATATATATATACATATATACGAGGTCTAATCAATAAGTACCAGGGGTGCTGCCATAGTAACGAAGCTAAAGTATGCAGAGCGAAGCCGCTAACCAAAGATTAACGTTGAATTCTGCTGTGCATGCGCACTAAGTTTTAACGTTCTAGCTCACTTCCGCTGTTTACAGCAGTGCTTGGAAGGAAGGTGTGTGATCGCCATGGCGATACCTGCTCTGAGGCCTACACAAAGTTGCAGAAAATGTATGCAGAGGAGTGTAAGAGTCGCACACAAGTGTTCGAGTGGATCAGACGTTTCCAAGATGGCCGAAAAATGTCGAAATTGACGAACGTTCTGGAAGACCCACAACCAGGAGCACTGAGAAAAAAATCGCAAATGTGCGTGCAGCTGTGAGGGGTAATCGCCGAACCACCATCCGTGACTAATCAGAGGATGTGCGGATTAATTACGGTTCAGTTCAATCCGTTATCACTGAAGATTTGTGAGATGCGTATCTGTGAAGTTTGTACCAAAACTGCTTTCAGCTGATCAAAATGACACTCGGATTTCAGTTGCACCAGGTCTCCTTGACTGTGTCGAGAACGATGAAAACTTTTTGAAAACTATGCGTAGGCGTCTGAGCAGGTATCGCCAAGCTTTTGGCACTACACACCTTCCTTCCAGTCACTGCTGTAAACAGCGGAAGAGAGCTAGAACGTTAAAACTTAGTGCGCAAGCACAGCAAAATTCAAGGCCAGTCTGTGCCAAGCGACTTCACTCTGTGTGCTTTACTGTCGTTACTAGGACAACAGTCCGGATACTTATTGATCAGATCACGTATATATACATAAATATGTACACACATATATAAGTGGTGTGTGTGTGTGTATAGAAAAATGACCTCTTTTGATCATGAATGACCATTCGCAGCAGATTTCCTCGTCAGTCGGTAACAACAAAATCATAGTTTCAGACACCTTTAGTACCGAGACTATCCGAATTCAGCTAATTGCCAGGAACTTAGGCTAAAAGAATTAAGCCTCTGGGAAAAGCAAACGAATGTATAGAAGAGCAAATCAAGAACGGAAACGAACGGAAACGAACGAAAAGCGAGAATTATACGCATACAACCGAACGCCTTTCGGTTATACAAAGCACGGAGAATAATTATACATTACAAATACGAATAGATAAATAACAGTAAGGTATATATATATATATATATATATATATATATATATATATATATATATATATATATATATATATATATATATATTTCTACTCTAGGCACAAGGCCCGATATTTTGGGGGAGGAGGTCAGTCAATTAGATCGACCACAGTATGCAACTGGTACTTAATTTATCGACCCCCGAAAGAATGAAAGTAAAGTCGACCTCGGCGGAATTTGAACTCAGGACGTAAAGACAGACGAAATAGCGCTAAACATTTCGCAAGGCACATACATATATACACACACACGTGTATATATATATATATATATATATATATATATATATATATATATATATATATATATATATATATATATATATATATATATATATATATATATATATATATATATATATATATATATATATATATATATATATATATATATATACATATCTTCAAATGCGTGCCAGAAACGTAAATCGTTCAATAAAACTGGAAATGTAACCGAAATCCATGGATAGGCTTTGAGGCGCAGCTTTTAACTTGACTGTGACAGACATTCTAACATAGCAGACATTGTTAGCAGATAAATGTTAAAGGATTGAAAAGTAGCCTGAAAGTTCTTTAAAGTGCAGGTGGACGAGGGTGATATTGCGTAGCTGAAGTGGTTGCAGGTGGGACAGCCTGCGTTAGTAGTTGTATAATATGGCAGCGTGGTTGTTTGTCTGACTATGTGATCGTGTGTAGTTGTGTGTGTGTGTGTGTGTGTGTGTGTGCATAAGTGTGTGTGTGTGGTTGTGTTAGTTTTGCTTTACTTAGTTTGAAAACAACGCAGCTATGGTTTGCGATGCGGAATTCTTTACCGCAGGGCCATTCCTGTCTGTTTTACACACACACACACACACACACACACACACACACATACACGCACACTCACACATTCACTCACTCACACATACCATGCATGCACACACACTCACGCATACGCACACTCTCTCTCTCATACACATACGCATACTCATACATATACATACATATGCGAATACATAAAAGACACAACCACATTTGTCTGTCTGTCTGTCTGTCTGTCTGTCTGTCTGTCTGTCTGTTTTCTGTCTCTCTCTCTCTCTCCCTCTCTCTCTTTCTCTCTATCTCTCTCTCTTTTTTGTACATCGTTTTAAAATATATTCTTTTTTCTTTCATTTAGCTCTAATTCATAACATTGGTTATCTATTTATCAAGTTACCTAAAGATATACTTAGTTTCAAACAAACCCTGTTTTAGTTTCTTAACTATGAGCCTCTCCTTATTCTTACCTTAAAGTACCTACCTACATATTCCCAGATTCCCAGAAATACACTTAAAACTTTTATTATCATTGCTCAGCTCAGCTAGTCTTACTCTCTTTAACCTCATGCCAAACGAATAAGAGAAGAAAAAGACCATATAACGTTCAGACGTTTCTTGGACGAATTCCTCCAATGAATTCCAGATAAAGCATCTCTACCCGAATATATACCTGTAAATAATAATTCTTTATACTCGAATGAGTAATGATGTCCAAATCATGATTGTAACATGAAACTTAATTAAATGTCTTCTCCAGGTGATGCTTTTAAATTGGTCAAGATCTGAGCCAATTCTGACAGAAATCTATCTACGTACCCAAGTATATAAGTATATCGTTTCTTATACCTAATCTCTCTTGTTTTAATCTCATTACCAGGAGTGTAAGCAGTGCTCATAACCCTTTACAGGCGCTCTGAGACTGGTGAAGAGTGTAAGAGGATAGTATCTTTAACTCGAAGAGGTGGCCAGTTTGTTGGCAACAAACTGGATTCCGTTAAAGGTACCCAAGGCATCAAATGTTCTAACTTGGCGATGGATCAAGTCTACAATCCAAGTTCAGTCGTGGCCAAAAGTTTGGAACATAGGTCTGAAAATTAGAATTTTTATAGTAAATACCCAAATATATACATTGTATATATTTGAATTGAATTGTACTTGACAATTTTAATTTTTAAAAAGTGTTCCAAACTTTTGGTCACCTCTGTAGGCCTTGGTGGGATTTGAACTTAAAAAGTAAAGAGCTGGAAAAAAAAATACTGCGTCGTCCTGTCTGTTCTTAGAGTTAATTTCGTCAATTCACTGCCCGAAGTTGATGTTGTTTTTATCGAACTCCAAATAAAAATAAATAAATAAATAAATAAATTTTAAAAAAATAAAAAATCAAGTTAAAAATCGGCATTTGCAGTATTTGAACTCAGAGAACCGTGGTATTCTAACCGACCTTCAAACCACTCTGTCAGGCCAAGATATTTCAGTTTGGCCATCAGGTGTATGTAAGACAACATTAACGAATGTACCCCGCTTTTTTATAATATTGTAAGGCAGTGTGATTTGATGATAAGGACAAGATGATAATGACTGGAACACTCGGTCAGAGCAGACCTGGAACAAAGCAAATACGACAACAATAACAACATTAATGTAGGAGCTAAACCGGTCTAATTTAATGTGGAATGTTCAATAAAGCTACTCTACACCCGAGTGCTTAGGATGATTTCGCTCCCGCCACGGGCCACTTCTTCTCTACATGAATGTGGATGTTCAGGCTTGAATCATGCATACAAAAGCCTATGCACGCATATATATATATAATATATACATACATGCATATACACTGATATCTATCTATCTATCTATCTATCTATCTATCTATCTATCTATCTATCTATCTATCTATCTATCTGTCTGTCTATACAGTGTCTATCGTACAGCGTCCCACCATTTCCCACCATTTCGAACAACTGCTATCGCGTGTGGGACGAGTCGGTCTATCAGCCGAGTCTATCGTGAATATTGTCGCGCCTCCTTCCTTTAAACGGGAAGGAAGAGCTATTTTCATCGTACTTGTGGCTATGGCGAAAGAATGTGTATGGTGGACGCGTCTGAAAGGTCTAGAGACAAAGACTTTCCTCTCTGAGCAATCTCTCATCAACTTCTTCAAGTATCACCTGAAGAGGAAGTTGAGAGTAGAAAGGGAAGTCTTGTCTAGTGAATGCTTCAAAAAAAGATGGGTGAATGTAGCAAGGATGGCACGTGTGAACGACGGAGCCATCTTGAGCATAACCCTATGAACAAGAAAAAAAAATAAAACAAAAAGGCAAAAGAGACTCACTTACTGTTATAGTTTCTTCAATGAGAATATTGACCAAGGTTACCGTGGTCTTTTCCGTAGGCTTTTCCTTCCACTGCTAAACCTAAACTGTCCTCCCCTCTTTTTACACGAGAACATTACTGTGTGATACACGATCCCTATTGATCGGCCTTTCCTTTTCTTTTTTTTCGATCCCTTTTGATCGAACTGCCCCTTTTTCCCTTCCTACGATCCCTTTTGATCGACACCACCAATTTTTTTTTTTTTTTTTTCTTTTTTTTTTCCTTCCTTTCCCCCTTCCAAAAAGAAAAGCTCTACATTGTATTTGTCCCATCTTCGTTGAGCCCTGTGTGGCTAATAAAAGAAATGTATCTGTCTATCTATCTGCTTGCCTGCCTGCCTGTCTGTCTGTCTGTCTGTCTGTCTGTCTATCGAATCACAATAAAGCAGTGAGTGCGCCGGGAAAATGCTTAGCTGCATTTCAGCCGTCTTCATGCTCTGAGCTCGAATTTTGCTTTCATTCTTTCGGGGTCGATAAAATAAGCAACAGTTTAATACTGGGGTCGTTATAATCGACTTAACCTCCACTCCCACACGAGATTTCTGGCCTTCTGCCAAAACTTGAAACCATAATATTGAATCGCAATGAACGGATGTTAACTAGGAATAAAACCATAAAGAACTAAAGTGCTAGGAACTAAGTTGTCTGGATCATCTTAAAGAACTGAGACGAAAGATAAAGTTTCGCACTGACATGCCAACCACTTTGTATAACAAACCTTTCTTATGTCCAATCTGTGGAATTTTCTGTAAGTCGTTGGTTGGATTAATGTCTCATAAAAGTCATAGGCATCCAAACAAAAACAAAAGAAAAAGTGTTGTTAAATGTTCTCATACGTTGAAATCGACGGTGGAACCCCTCACACACAAACATACATACACACAGACAAAACATAATTACATATGAACACACACACGCACACATGCATACACACATAAAAGAGCTATGAGTGGTAGATGTGAAATCAATTAGATACGGTGCATGTGACATTGACAGAACGGCATAACGATATGAAGTATTAAAGGAGATATATGTGAATGTATGTGTATGTATATGGAGAGGGAGTGAGTGAGTGAGAGAGAGAGAGAGAGAGAGAGAGAAAGAAAGAAAGAAAGAAGTGGTGTGAATATGATGGAGTTTGATTAAAACAATTATTTCATAGCGATAAGGAGGAGATAAGGAGACGCCAGAGGGGTAAGTGGTTTTACGGAGTGTTTCAAATAAAAGTTAACAACAATGTATTGGTTGCGATGTTGGTGTCAGTAGTGGTAGTGGTGGTGGTGGTGGTGGTGGTGGTAGTAGTTGTGAGTGATTCTAATGAGAGGAGGATGGTGGTCTTTGTGGTGTCTATCAAAATTTGACATATTTGGTGGAAAAAAAAATGGTGATTGAAAAGAAAGAAGTTAAGGAACGTTTAGAACATGAGACAACAGAGAGAGTGAGGGAGAGTGAGGGAGAGAGAGAGGAGGAGAAGGAGACAGATTGAAAGAGAGGGGGAAGAGGGAGAGAAGCGAATTGAGAGGAATGAGAGAAAGATAGAAACATCTACTCACACATGAAAATACAAAAAAATGGGAGGTTGATTATTGTCAAATGGAATGATAATAAATATGATAAATAGAGGGAAAGTGTAGTGGAATGAAATAATATAAACACAATACACACACACACACACACACACACACATACGCATGCATGCACGCACACTCACACACACACACAAACACATACACACATATGTATATACATATACACAAATATATAGATACTCACACATACATACACATACATACACACACATATACATACACACATATATACATATACACACATATATACATACTCACACACGCATATATATATATATATATGTATATATATATATATATATATATATACATAAATATAAATTCATATGTATGCCTGCTCACACCCACATATGTATAGTCATGTGTGTGTGTGCGTGTGTGTGAATTAATAATATCGAAGGGTAATTAGAAACATTAGAAATTTCTACTACCAGTGGCCTAGCGTGTAAAAATTTAGTCCATGGACTATATATTATTCATATAAATACAGTGTACATATAAACACACAAGAAGTATCCATCTAGAATGAGGGAATCCTATGATGGATACCTCTTATGTGTTTAAATGTACACTGTATATATATATATATATATATATATATATATATATAATATGGCACAAGGAAACGACAACTGAACATACAGGGAAACCTGAAGAAACACACACAATGGATGCAGACATGCTCAATTTTTTGTCAGTTGTCGACCAAATATTATAATTTCGACACCTTTCAATAATAATGTTCAATTTGGCGGTGTCAGCAACAAACCATAATAGACGAACACGAAATGAAAACAGAAAAGACAAGCACAATAACAACAAAAGAAAAAGAAAAAAAAGAGGTGGTCTCTAGACCGAGCAGTACAAAGGACGACTCGTGAGGCGGACGGAAGATATATATATATATAACGTAAGAAACAAATAAGTAGAGCGACAAAAAAAAAAAAAAAAAGGCAGAAGAAAATGACAGAGATATATTCGTATACATACACTGTTTTTCGGCTTGGCAACAGCAATAAAATAAGACTTGTTGCGTGAAGTAACATCCATAGGCAAAATGGTGGTCCTTTCAAACTTCATATATATATATATATATATATATATATATATATATATATATATAAATAATTTTAAAACTTATTTTAAAAGTTAGACAATCCAGTAGAAGAAACTGAATTTTAAATGACGAATCAAGTGCGGGGAAAAAATGTAGCTGACCCATAGAATGGTCAATGTAGAAGAAAGAAAACAAAAGTGGGTAGCTTAAAAAACAAGGTCACGGGATGTCTTTTGAGAGGTGAAAGAATGAAAGAATGCTAGTGGTAGCGAGATAGCGGAAGAGTGAGAACGCAATAGAGGGTATTGAAACGTTCGGATAGATAGATGACACAAAGGCGAACAAGAGAAAGAACAATTAGAAGAACAGGCAAAATGACGGGTCACTCTTGGCTTTCTTTCATCAGTCAAGTCCCAGAAGTCACGACCATTTCGGACAGTTACACTTGAGATGGTTCGATCTGGTCGCTCCCCAACAAGTCTAAGCTAATAGCATTAGACCCCTTTGTAAGATAGCTAGCGAATGTGTACCACAACAAAGACCCCCCCCCCCCCCAAAAAAAAACGGAGGACATGGTACACAATTACGAATACAAGCAACAACAAATAACAATAGGCGTCTTTCGACTGAGAACGAATCAAATTGACCCGGCGAAAGCCTAAAAAACGTAGGAGATGGACACAAAAGGTGTTGGCGGTCGGCAGTCAGGCGAAGAAAGAAAGATCATGGCTGGCCGGACACCGGTCACGTGGAAGGAGTAGAAATGGGTAGGGGACAGCAGGATTGAAGGATTAGAAAAGAATCAGAGACGAAGACCTCACATCGACCTCAGTACTCAACTGGTACTTAATTTATCGACCCCGAAAAGATGAAATGCAAAGTCGACCTCGGTGGAATACTGTATAGTTAGATAATAAGAAAGTATTTGATTTTATCTTTTACTCATGGATAATAGAATCACTAGGCCTTGCAAAGGTTCCATCTACACTTAATGTTTAGAGACTAACATCAGCATTATATACAGAGCTATCGATTAAAACTGAACCTGCTATTATTGTCACTAATAAAGTTAGACCATCGAGAATATCTCAGAGTGACAGCCATTATGTGTAATGTCTTTCTTCCCGACAGGCTACCTCAGATGTCATAATCGAAAACCAGACACAACCAATCACCAGGCCATGTGCATTCACAATTTAATAAAGTAAAGATACAACGATTAAGAATGAACCTTAAATTTACCGGCTGGTCCTATGGTGACAAATTAACTGTGGATATAAAAATATTCTCCCATTAGTAAATTATTATTTTCTTTTTTGTAAGGACTTAAATGGGTTTAAAGCTACTGATGAGATTTAATGGGCATTAAGTTGCAGATGACATTATGAAGTAGAAGTCTATTAAGAATAATTAAGAGTGATGATTCCGTTAATAAAGTTAATTCAGTAATATAAACATAGCAATAAATAATTAAAGATATAGAATAAATAAATAAAAGTAAGTAGGTTAATGATATATAATGTAGGGGATATTGCCATATGTTGTACTGAAAGTGCTGAATAAAGATATACAGGAGAAAGTTATAAAAAATGGAAATTAGCAGAAAGGGAATTACATTTAACGAGGAAACGGGGATGGTTGAAATGCATTAATATGTATATATATATACATATATATATATATATATATATATATATATATATATATATATATATATATATATATATATATATATATATATATATATATATATATATATATATGTGCGTGTGTGTGTGTGTGTGTGTGTGTGTGTGTGTGCGTGTATTAATATTATGTATATTTATATATATATACACACATACACACACACATATATATATGCATATACATGCGTACGCACATATGCCTCCAGATATATACATACATACATATACATATATATATATATATATATATATATATATATATATATATGTATGTATGTATGTATGTATGTATCAAAACTGAAAAGCAATAAAGATAAAGCGAAAGGGAGGATTAATTAGGAGGGGGTGTTATATTAAAGAGAGAAGGCAGTAAAATTCTAATTTGAGAATTGTATTGGTTAAGTACGTGACTGAAGTGTTATATGGAGTAAATTTTGACTTCTTAAGAAAAATAAGGGAAGAAAACTTCAAGTGTATAAAGGGCCAATAAAAAATAATTCGATGAAGTGCGGAGTGTTGGGGTCAAAAATAAAGTATGAAGTCAGAAATAAAGTAAAATAAGTATGAAATCCTAATATGAATAAAATTTAGAGGGGTTATAAGTTAATTGATTAAACATATAATTGTGTGAATCTTAATATCCTTGATTGCGAATGTCTGATTGTTACGAAGAGTGGGGTAAAGCAATGTATCCACAGACGTGTGTTAATATCTACCACCACAACAGAAGTATAACTGCGCTAAGTAGAATAATTGATTAGAGTTCAGTGCAAATGTGGTGAGCTGGTAGAATCGTAAGCACCCCGGGCAAAATGCTTCGCAGTATTTCGTCAGTCTTTACGTTCTGAACTCAAATTCTGTCTAGGTCGACTTTGCCTTTCATCTTTTTCGGAGTCGATAAATTAAGTACCCACCTGAGCCCTGGGGTCGATATAATAAACTTTCGAAATTGCTGGCTATGTGCCAAAATAAAAATGGAGGAAAGTTCAATGTTGCGGTATCTACGAGGTGCTTAGAATCAAATGAATAAAGATGAAAGGAGATGGCTATTATGAATAAGCTTGACTTGATACACACACACACACACACACACACACACACACACACACACACACACACACACACTCACACACACACACACACAAACACACACACTCATACTAAAAAGTAATTTATTTTTAGTGCTTCTTCATGGAGAAAAAGGATGGGTACATAGCTTTTGTTTACAGCATCCGAAACTAGAGAAAGAAAGATGGATGGGAATTATCTTCCAAGCATAGACTTGACCTGTGTGCTTAAGACGCTCGAAGACCAGGTGATGGTGTTAACAGTATTAGAATCTTAAATTAAAACGTACTGACAGCTGTGAGTTGCGTGGTTGTGCGCGCGCGCGCGAGCGTTTGAGTGTTTGTGTGTGCGTGAGTGTATGTGTGTGTGTAGTATGTGTGTGTGTAGTATGTGTGTGTGCATATCTATCTATCTGTCTGTCTATCTGTCTGTCTGTCTGTCTCTGTCTGTCTATCTATCTATCTATCTATCTATGTGTTCACACACACACACAAATACATACATATATTTATTATATATATATATATATATATATATATATATATATATATATATAGGAGAAGTTTGCATTTTTAACATCGCCGATTCCTATGGATCGCATAAATTGTAATTCTTCGAAACATATGTCGGAATAAAAGTATGCAGTTATAATATGCGTTTACTCCATTCATTAATTTTTATATATATATATATATATATATATATATATATATATATATATATATATATATATATATATATATATATATATATATATATATATAAAAAGGGGAATAAATCGCTCCCTGTAAACTACCGTCCAATCTCACTCACCTCACATATCATCAAAGTATTTGAGAGAATTTCGAAATCAAGAATATCAGACTTCCTAGAACAAAATCTCCTAAATTTCAACCAGCATGGCTTTCGTGATGGGAGGGACTGTCCAACGCAGCTCCTCCACCACTTTGATGACATCTTCAATGGACTAAGTAAGGGCTCCAACACAGATGCCATATACTTTGATTTTATCAAGGCCTTTGACATAGTCGCTCACAATATACTTTTAAAGAAACTATCCAACGCTGAAGTCGGTGGAAAGCTACTGCAATGGATTAGGTATTTCCTAACAAACAGGGCCCAGCATGTTGTGGTTGATGGCATCCACTCAAGACAAGTAAAAGTCATCAGCGGAGTCCCGTAGGATACTGTGCTAGGTCCACTTCTTTTTATTGTCTATATCAATGACATTGCAAATTCCATTGAACACAGCACCATTAAAATATTTGCAGGTGACTCTAAGCTCCAGAAAGTCATTAAGGGAGCATATGATCGAACAATATTTCAATCGGACCTATGCGCAGTAACCCAGTGGGCACAAAAAAAAGCAAAAAAAACCCCAGAAAACAAACAAAAACAAAAAACAATATGCAGTTGAACGAAGAAAAACTTGAGCTCATTCACTTTGGAAAATAGGGCACACTCAAACAACCATATACACTAGCGTCGGGAGACCTACTTGAACTGTCGGATAATATCAGAGACTTAGGTGTAACTGTCGACAGCAACCTTAGCTGGAGTGCGTACATTAACAAAAAAGTTGATGTTGTCCGCAGAATGTGGTCATGGATCCTCAGGACTTTTCAATCTAGGGATCATGAGACCACCATCCTTCTCGTCTCTACATTCGCTAGGCCCCACCTCGGATACTGCTGCCCATTTTGGTCCCTTCCAGAAAACAAGACATAATGAGGATCGAAGCGCCACAAAGATCAATCACTAAAAAAAAATAAATTGCATGATAGGATTTGATTATTGGGCTCGACTTAAACAACTGAAACTATATTCTCTTTTCAGTGATATCCCGAAAGAAATTAAAGTACCTGGACAAATTCCTCTAGGAAATACCGGATAAACCACCTACACCTGGATACGTCTCAACCAACAACAACTCTGCCTGAGTGGTCCATGGAGTCCCGAAATAATTGACTAAAAGACTTTTCCAGGTAGTGCTATTGATATATATATATATATATATATATATATATATATATATATATATAATAACAACAACAACAACAACAACAATAATAATAATAATAATAATAATAATAATAATAAATGCCCGGATGTAGTACCAGGCAATGGCTCTCATGGCTTCTGATCTTAACTGATTGCAAGTGTTATCATGTACATTGTTTTGTCTTGGTATAAAAGATGGGCTACAGCAAATATTCTGCTCAATACCACAGATTTGCTTGTCAGTTGTTTGACCTTAGCCAGTTGAGCATGTCCCTTGGTGGCTGACGATATGTGCATCTCTGATCACGAGCAGAAGTATTGGGGGAGCATCATAACCATGTGTTGAGAGGAATTCTTTGGGGTTCGAATAATTCACCTTTGGAAACATGGGTGTTTTGCTCAACATCCTTAAACAAACCTTATTCAGGGACCTTTTGAGCGGGATGGTCTACTCGACCTGAAGAAAATTCTAACTGGGCCCCAACTGCGAGGTCATGCGCTGTTTATCTAGATATGAGATCACCATGTCATGCACATTTGGTTGTGATGCATGTGCCTGGTGTACCCTCATCAGACTGGTAGTCATGATGGGTATAATGGGCTTCGTATATTTTACCCCAGTGTCACTTTGATGGCATGCACTGCTCTCTCACTCAATAATAATAATAATAATAATTTATTGTCTATACAGGGTTGGCCAAAAGTTGTTCGACAGTAAATCAAAATTCCATAACTACTGTCTGTAATTCTGTATTGACTCGAATGAA
>NC_142932.1:2654737-2662237 GCF_046866305.1 Octopus bimaculoides | reverse complement strand
TATATTGTAACGAGGTTACATATATATATATATATATATATATATATATATATATATATATATATATATATATATATATATATATATATATATATTTTTAGTGCTTCTTCATGGAGAAAAAGGATGGGTACATAGCTTTTGTTTACAGCATCCGAAACTAGAGAAAGAAAGATGGATGGGAATTATCTTCCAAGCATAGACTTGACCTGTGTGCTTAAGACGCTCGAAGACCAGGTGATGGTGTTAACAGTATTAGAATCTTAAATTAAAACGTACTGACAGCTGTGAGTTGCGTGGTTGTGCGCGCGCGCGCGAGCGTTTGAGTGTTTGTGTGTGCGTGAGTGTATGTGTGTGTGTAGTATGTGTGTGTGCATATCTATCTATCTGTCTGTCTATCTGTCTGTCTGTCTGTCTCTGTCTGTCTATCTATCTATCTATCTATCTATGTGTTCACACACACACACAAATACATACATATATTTATTATATATATATATATATATATATATATATATATATATATATAGGAGAAGTTTGCATTTTTAACATCGCCGATTCCTATGGATCGCATAAATTGTAATTCTTCGAAACATATGTCGGAATAAAAGTATGCAGTTATAATATGCGTTTACTCCATTCATTAATTTATATATATATATATATATATATATATATATATATATATATATAAAGGGGAATAAATCGCTCCCTGTAAACTACCGTCCAATCTCACTCACCTCACATATCATCAAAGTATTTGAGAGAATTTCGAAATCAAGAATATCAGACTTCCTAGAACAAAATCTCCTAAATTTCAACCAGCATGGCTTTCGTGATGGGAGGGACTGTCCAACGCAGCTCCTCCACCACTTTGATGACATCTTCAATGGACTAAGTAAGGGCTCCAACACAGATGCCATATACTTTGATTTTATCAAGGCCTTTGACATAGTCGCTCACAATATACTTTTAAAGAAACTATCCAACGCTGAAGTCGGTGGAAAGCTACTGCAATGGATTAGGTATTTCCTAACAAACAGGGCCCAGCATGTTGTGGTTGATGGCATCCACTCAAGACAAGTAAAAGTCATCAGCGGAGTCCCGTAGGATACTGTGCTAGGTCCACTTCTTTTTATTGTCTATATCAATGACATTGCAAATTCCATTGAACACAGCACCATTAAAATATTTGCAGGTGACTCTAAGCTCCAGAAAGTCATTAAGGGAGCATATGATCGAACAATATTTCAATCGGACCTATGCGCAGTAACCCAGTGGGCACAAAAAAAAGCAAAAAAAACCCCAGAAAACAAACAAAAACAAAAAACAATATGCAGTTGAACGAAGAAAAACTTGAGCTCATTCACTTTGGAAAATAGGGCACACTCAAACAACCATATACACTAGCGTCGGGAGACCTACTTGAACTGTCGGATAATATCAGAGACTTAGGTGTAACTGTCGACAGCAACCTTAGCTGGAGTGCGTACATTAACAAAAAAGTTGATGTTGTCCGCAGAATGTGGTCATGGATCCTCAGGACTTTTCAATCTAGGGATCATGAGACCACCATCCTTCTCGTCTCTACATTCGCTAGGCCCCACCTCGGATACTGCTGCCCATTTTGGTCCCTTCCAGAAAACAAGACATAATGAGGATCGAAGCGCCACAAAGATCAATCACTAAAAAAAAATAAATTGCATGATAGGATTTGATTATTGGGCTCGACTTAAACAACTGAAACTATATTCTCTTTTCAGTGATATCCCGAAAGAAATTAAAGTACCTGGACAAATTCCTCTAGGAAATACCGGATAAACCACCTACACCTGGATACGTCTCAACCAACAACAACTCTGCCTGAGTGGTCCATGGAGTCCCGAAATAATTGACTAAAAGACTTTTTCAGGTAGTGCTATTGATATATATATATATATATATATATATATATATATATATATATATATATATATATATATATATATATATATATATATATATATAATAACAACAACAACAACAACAACAATAATAATAATAATAATAATAATAATAATAATAATAATAATAATAATAATAAATGCCCGGATGTAGTACCAGGCAATGGCTCTCATGGCTTCTGATCTTAACTGATTGCAAGTGTTATCATGTACATTGTTTTGTCTTGGTATAAAAGATGGGCTACAGCAAATATTCTGCTCAATACCACAGATTTGCTTTTCAGGTCTTCTCTTCCATTAATATCTGCCCCTCCCTCCCTCCCTCCATACATACATACATACATACATACATATATATATGTATATGTATATATATATATATATATATATATATATATATATATATATATATATATATATATATATATAGTTAAAAAAAGAAAAGCGACAAAAAAACCAACAAAAAACAACAACGCGAGGACGTGATATAGATTGTGTTACTAGACGCTCGGGAAAGGAAAGAAAGAGAATTTGACGTTTCGAGCGGAGCTCTTCGTCGGAAACATAGGAAAGTCCAAAGAAGGGAAGACGGAGGAAGAAAAAAATCGCCAACGATATCCACGAGGTTATATTGTAACGAGGTTACATATATATATATATATATATATATATATATATATATATATATATATATATATATATATATGTATAGAGTAGCAGTCCATAAAGAACAAATAAATCTCCCTCAACACCGCCAAATTCCACTCAGTGGCCACATAGACTCTGGCGCCAGAAACAAAAACTCTAAATTCTTTAAATTCCTTATATTCCCTTTCTATCAATGTAAAGACAGAATCTCCACACAAGAAAGAATCAACAAGGAGAATCTTTTCATAGAGAAATTCCAACCACTTCTTAACACACAAACCCCTCGGTGACCATATTTCTCTAAGAACAGACGTAAACTTCCTGTTGACAAAGAGTCCAGAACTCCAACTAAAGAGTATAAAACCCACAGAATTGTCTTCCCTTACACACACTTCCTGTTTTGACACCACACTTCCGGCTTAACACATAAACCTTCAGCCTCTTTTCATTTTTTAAACCAAACACAACTCTCAATTCCATGCATCCTAAATTTTCCAACTATTATCAACATGGATTACCATTGAACTTTAAAAGACAATATAATGTATTGGTATTTATTTTTTTTTTATATATATATTTTTCTTTTTTGTAAAAAACATTTTCATTCTCCCTCTTCTTGAAAATTTGCCATGCAATGAATGCCGGTTAAAAATCCTTTTTACACATCTATATTAAAATATGCTTTCAATTTAGCATTCTGTCTTATTATTATTTTTCATTTTCCTATATATATATATATATATATATATATATATATATATATATATATATATATATATATATATATATATATATATATATATAAATATATGCAGGTTGCATAAGGTAGTTGAAGACATACCTTTCTTGCGTCATTGTTGCATTTTTGCTAACTCTGTATAATCTTTGTTTCAGAAAATAATAATGGCAGATCCTCAGCTTACTAAAGAAATGAAGAGGCATAGTTATAGTGGTTATAAAAGCTGAGCATAGCGATTTAGAAATATCTCGATTTTTAAAAGTTGCCAGATCTTTCGTCTACAAAGTTTGCAGGGAGTTAGAGACTGAAGACGGAAACGTATCACCAGTATCAAAGCATAGAAAGCATTCTAAAAGCTCTGAAATCATCAGAACACCTGAATTTATCCACCAAGTTCAACAGACCATTGATTACAACTCCAGAAAGTCCATGAGGTCAATTGTAAAAGATCTCCATGTCTCAGATGGAACAGTCATAAATGTTGTCCACGAAGAGATGAGATATGTCTTTTATGATAAGTAAAGTTCAATTTGTCAGAAAAAGCAAAAGAAAATCACTACATCAGATCTAAAAGGCTCTTAAACAAACTGAAAATTTCAGCAGCAGATTTGATTTGGTTTTTCTCAAACGAGAAAAACTTCGACCATGATCGACAAGTTAACGGAAGAAATGACAGATGGTTATGTGCAGACCCCTCTGAAGTTCCAAATGCTTTGCATGCAAAATTTCCTGCAACTGTCATGGTTTTAGGGGTTGTCATCGATGAAGGACATGTAATGCCTCCTTACTTCTTTCCACAACGCCTCAGAGTTAACTCTGCCACCTACACTGAGGTCCTGGAAACAATTGCTAAACACTGGGTAGACAGTGTATGCAATGGCAGGCCATATGTGTTTTCAGTAAGACTCTGCACTATCACACATGATTATAGTAACACAGGAATGGATAGCTGAAAATTTTCATGATCACATAACTCCTAACATTTGACCTCCTAATTCCCCAGATCTCAATCTATTGGATCGGTACAGTGAAATGCCCATAACTCCAAAGATTCTTTGAAGGCGGCCATAGTCAGAGTAATGTCCAAAATGAACTGGGACCACTTGATTCAAGCATATAGATGATTTAGATTTCATATAGAAGCAGTTGTTGAAGTTGAAGGTGGCTTTATTGAATAACATTATAGAAAAGAAAGTTTATTTTTATCCTCATAGCATTTTGTGATAAATAAAGTTATTATCTATTATTATATATCTGCTTTTTTTTTATAACCATAAATCTGTCTTCAAATATCTTATGCACCCTGTATATATATATATATATATATATATATATATATATATATATATACAGAGAGAGAGAGACGGAGAGAGAGAGAGAGAGAGAGAAAGACAGAGAGAGAGAGAAAGACAGAGAGAGAGAGAAAGAGATTAGAAATAGAAACCAAAATAATAAATTGAACAATTAAAAATTTAATCATTAAATGATAAATTGCATTAAATTATTTTATCATTTTACACAAATAAATGACACATCTCATAAATTACAGCTGTATATATGTGTAATGTATGTATGTATATATATATATATATATATATATATATATATATATATATATATATATATATATATATATATATATATATATATATATATATAATGCATGTATACGTATGTATGCATGTATGTATATGCATTATATGCACGCAAATACACACAAATGTACGAAGATCCTCCTCTCTGTTAAATTCACTCACAAGGCATTGGGTGATCCAGGGTTACAGTAGAAAACTCTTGTCCCCGAAGAAATGAATCGCAATTCACATTTCTTGCGAGGCGATCTTCTTTACTTACACAACCATGCTTGCGCTTGTGCATTGTTAATAAAACTAATTGATTTCTATGCAAATCTCACTAATCTTAACTATAATACATAATCCCTTTCAAACTTTCCTTTCGATGAGAGTAATTCTTTTTTTTTTTTCTTTTTTGTCCTGCATCTCCAGTGTGGGTCGAAGTCTATGCGATTGAGAGAGGGAGAGAGAGAGAGAGAGAGAGATGGAGAGGGAGAGGGAGAGAGAGAGAGAGAGAGAGAGAGAGAGAGAATCGATACTTTAGACCAGTGTTTCTCAACCATTTTTTAACCTATGGACCCATTGTATTTCTATTATACTAGGATGTATCCTCCTAGTCATTCGGTGTTTAAAAGATCCTAGGGTTAGTACAAAAAGTCTTTGTGTTTTTAAATTTTGTATATTGTAGAAGTATAACTAATTTGTTGGAGATAAATTTTAACAGCAATAATCTTGTATGGGCTCCAATAGCCATATGGACGCCGAGTAAGAACCGCTGTGCACGACCATCAACGATTACTGTCTAACATTTGTAAAGAGAGATAAATATGTTTGAGAGTTATGTCCCTTTGTTCGTTAGCAGTTTACATCTAAACTGTTTACACGCAAATAGGTGAGGGAAGAACTTCATTGCCATGTATGTATGTATGTATATACACACTCACGCGCACAAGCACAAACACAAACACACACACACGCACACACACACACGCACACACACACACACACACACACACACACACACACACAAGCACGCATGCACACACACACACACTCGCACAAGTATACATACATACATAACAACCGTACACGCGCGCGCACACACACACACACACATATGTACATATATGCATACATATGTGGAAGCGCGTGGATTAATGGTTAGAGTGTCAGCATCATGATCGTACGATTGTGGTTTCGATTCCTGAACCGAGCGATGCGTTGTGTTCTTGAGCAAAACACTTCATTTCACGTCTCTCCAGTCCACTCAGCTGCCAAAAATGAGTGACGCCGTGATGGACTGGCGTCCCGTCCAGCTGGGGAACACATACGCCATTGAAACCGGGAAACCGGGTCCATGAGCCTGGTTAGGCTTTAAAAGGGCGCATTTATTTATTTTATTTTTATACATATATATAAAAGCTGGAGGTGGAAATAGCACACAAGTAAGTCTAAGGCATTTCAGTTCAAGAGGGAATTTAATAAAAAAAAATGATTAAAAAAAAAATATATATAAAGAAAATATTACCGATTTCGATGAATCTCATCAAATATCTCTTACTCTTTACTTGACTGTGGTCATGCTGGAGCACCGCTTTTACTCGAGCAAATCGACCCCAGGACTTATTCTCTGTAAGCCTAGTACTTATTCTATCAGCCCCTTTTGCCGAACCGCTAAGTTACGGGGATATAAACACACCAGCATCGGTTGTCAAACGATGTTGAGAGGACAAACACAGACACACAAACACACACACACATATATATATATATACATATATACGACGGGCTTCTTACAGTTTCCGTGTACCAAATCCACTCACAAGGCTTTGGTCGGCCCGAGGCTATAGTAGAAGACACTTGCCCGAGGTGCCACGCAGTGGGATTGAACCCAGAACCATGTGGTTGGTAAGCAAGCTACTTACCACACAGCCACTCCTACGCCTATCAGTAAAACTTTATAAAAATTTGAAGTAAAAACAGTTTATCTTCGGTTCGGGGTTCAAGAACATATCTGGAGATTTTTCGTTACAGTCTTCTTTAAATATAGTTTGGTATAGAGTTCAAAGTGTTAGAGAGTGAGAGAAGGTGTATATATATGTACATACATACACGTACCTTATACACGAGACATACATATTTATCACTCATATTTATACATATATAAACGCGTGGCTGTGTGGTATGAAATTTTATTCCTAGGTACATGGCTCTTTCTGTGTGACACCTCGAGCAACTTTCTTTCACGATAGCCTCGGCCGGACCAGAGCTTTGTGAGAGGGTTTGGTAGACGGAAACTGAAAGAAGCCCGTCGTATATGGGTGCGCACGAACACACACACACACACACACACACGCACACATTATGTGAAAGTCAATGTCTTTATGTGTGTTCGTGTGTTACTTATAAATTCGAAATCTACTGCACCGACCCTAATGAAATTTGGAACACAAAATGCAAGCCTAGGGAGAAGGATAATGCTGTGTGTTTCATACAATTTCATGGACCAAAATTACTGAACGGTATCGGTTGCGTGTATGTGTCTAAATATATATATATATATATATGAATATATGTATGTATCTCTCTTTCTCTCTCT